>NC_056042.1:24827285-24862285 GCF_004379255.2 Salvia splendens | reverse complement strand
CATTATACAGTTAATAACATCCATTACTCATGACAATTTGATGAATTATTCGTATCGTTTTATAATTTGTTATTAATGCGTACGTACTATACCCTAGCCCCTAAGCTTATTAAACCCTTAGGGGAAACAAGAAACGTGTGTCAAACATCATAACACAGCACATCTTGTTCGTATGCATTGCAGTTCACAAATTGTGCATTATATAGTCAATTATATGCATTACTCGTTACCATGTGAAGATTACATACGTGTCTACGTACTATACCCTAGCCCCTAAGCTTATTAAACCCTTAGGGGAAACAAGAAACGTGTGTCAAACATCGTAACACAACACATCTTGTTCGTATGCATTGCAGTTCACATATTGTGCATTATATAGTCAATTATATGCATTACTCGTGACCATGTGGTGCATTATTCGCAGATACCAAAATGTGGCAGTTACTTTTCCGTCAAATGTCAATAATAACCCTGTAATGCATACAACCACCTTCTATAATGCAACACGGAACCAGTTTTATAGAATCAATCTGATCCATTGATGCCATAGATCTAACGCGTAATATTAAGAAGGAAAAAGGATCTAAGATGTGAAAAGGAGAATAACGCTCCCCTATAGATATATATATATATATATATATATATATATATATATATATATATATATATATATAATTTCGTATGATTTGTGGACTACTACTTTATACCGTTAATCTCTACGTAAAATACATCCATATATAGCGATATCAGTCAGAAAATGTACTGCTTGTTTATTTGTAAAATCAAGCATGACTGCATGAGATGAATTCTAAAAAGAATTTAACGTTAAAAATCGTCCGCAGACATATAGTCTTGTTTGTTAATTGCGGGACGAAGGACAATCGTACACTCCCTCCGTCCATGAAAAATAGATCACATTTGCCATTTTAGTTATCCACGAAAAATAGAACATATTTAAAAAATGAAAATTTTCAACAATTTCTCTCTTACTTTTTCCCTTCTCTTTTACTAATAATATGGACTCACATTCCACTAACATTATTTCTCTACTTTTTTCCCCTTCTCTCTTACATATGGACCCCACATTCCATTAACACTAGTCTCTCTTACTCTTTTCTCTTCTCTGTTACTTTATCAATTCCACATTAAAACTCGTGTTATTCACAATGTATCCTATTTTTCATGAACGGAGGGAGTATAAGAGATAGTACTTGTAGTATTTGATTATTACAATACGTACGAACAATGATTGCACATTAATTCTTGCTGATATATACATAAAGCAAAAGGCTAGCTGTATTGGATTACTACTGGAAAATTGTAAACAGACATAAGATTACCATAGTTTTTCTATATTAATGAAAAAATGCAATCATATCGACCAAAAGCTACACAGGTCTATTAAAAAATAACTAAGTATTTGTTTAAATTTTATAAATAGCATGTTTAGGAATTACAATGATCATTTTTAGCATGTACGGATTTTTAGAGGGAGATTTTTGGGACTGTCACATTTTAAAATAAATCATGTTGCTTTAAGAAAAAATTTAATGGACTATATTGATAATGAATTCATGACATTAGACCTTATCATACACACACACGTGTAAACTATACCACACCGAGAAAAAATTCAGCGGTCCGGGCATACCACGTGGCAATATGACATGGTATGTCCCACTAATAATACTTTGACAAGTGGATCATACAAGTCTAAACTAAATATTTTCATTTTTTCTAATGATGGACATTATTGTAAAATTGGGAAACAATCCAAAAATTAAGATTAGCTTTAATATAATGAATGCATATATATTTGACCAAATTCTTCCACTATGAACTACAAATTATTTCGTCCTTTTATATTTTAAATTTTCAGAATAATTTAAATATATAAAATCTATGTAATAATTATCTTATTATATTTTGATTCTAGAGTTTTTTATAGTATGGTAATGATAATTTAATATAATCAAATCAATTTTTATGTAATTTTCTTATATTTAGCCACTTATATATTTATATAATTATTCATATAGTCATTAACAATGGTAAAATAAGTATAAGAATGAAACTATATAATCAGTCATAATTTCATGACGTTTAATGTAATGCTAACAAATTTTGTTTTTGATTTAAGGTTATGATTTTTTGCAATTTAATAGTATAATTATTCATTTATATTTTTTTTGCATACATATAAAATAATAAATAAGTAAATAACAAATTTAAGTTATCATTACATTAACTGCGTGAAAAAATACACAAATAAAAATATAACTATAAATTATATTATAAATAAAATTCAGTGGCATTACATTAACTATGCAAAATTAGGAATGATGATATAGTTTCATTCTTAAATTATTTAACTATTGCACATATATGAAAAATTATATTCAGTAAGTGACCTTAATTAAATCCTCGTTTGTATTCTTATTGATAACTAATTTGGTGACAAAAGATGTAAGTATGTTATACATGTATTCATTCATTATATTAAATATAGGTATTTCTAAATTTTTGGATTGTTTCCAAATTTTACAATAATGTCCATTATTAGAAAAAGAATGAAAATATTTAGTTTAGACTTCTATAAATCCATTTGTCAAAGTATTATTAGTGGGACATACCATGTCATATTGCCACGTAGTATATCCGGACCGTTGAATTTTTTCTCATACCACATGACATCAGACATTATCATACACACGTGTAAACCATGCCACAACCATCCTAGAGTAATAAATATTTCAATGAAAATATCATCTATATTTGAATGAAAATAATAATGTAGGGAACATATTTTTTTTCATTTCTAAGAGCATCTCCAATGGTGGCGTCGGCACCGGCACGCTGATTTTTCGAGGACGCCGGTGCTGACGCCGAACCATTGCAGCCGGCGTCGGTGAAATCGGCGTGCCCACGCCGATTCTCACGTCGATCCTCACGACGCCATTGTAGGCCCCGGATCGGCGTCAGATTTTTTATTTTTATATTTTTTTAAAATTTTTCGAAACACTATATATACGCGCTTTGGACATCATTTTCATTCCCACCACTTGTTTTAACGAGTACTCTCTCTATCTTAATTAATTTCTGTACAAGATCAACAACGAGAAATGAGTAATGCCGGTGGTAGTGGTGGTGGCCGTGGTGGGGATGCTGATGAGTATGAGTGTATGATGAACGAAGAGCTAGATACCTATACGAGCCGTGAGGTTGATCGATGGCTGCAGAGTTATATGCAGCCGGCGGTACCTCGCCCACGACCAGTTGTCCACCGTCGAGAAGTGGTTGATAGTGATCATGTAGCTGCACATCAACGCCTGTTCACAGATTACTTCGCAGAGGAGCCGCGTTTTAACGCCAACCATTTCAGGCGTCGTTTTAGGATGAGGTAGGACTTGTTTATGCGTATTGTTAACGCTTTGAAGCATCGATATCTGTATTTCCGCTTCAGGCACGATGCGGCTGGCAGACCCGACCACACCCCTATTCAAAAGTGCACTGCGGCAATCAGGCAGTTGGCCTACGGGACTTCGGCAGACATGTGGGACGAATATCTCCACATCGGTTAGACGACTGCCATTGAATGTATGAAGTATTTCTGTCAGGGCGTGATTGAAGTATTCGGTGATCAGTATCTCCGAAAGCCTACCCCCGAAGATTGCCGGGATCTGCTGCGGATGCACGGGGATCAGCATGGGTTCCCGAGAATGTTAGGCAGCATAGATTGTATGCATTGGGAGTGGAAGAACTGTCCCGCTGCCTGGAAGGGGTTCTACACGACCGGCTACAAGAGAAAGAATCCCACGATGATCCTCGAGGCCATAGCTGATTACCGGCAGTGGATTTGGCATGCATATTTTGGGATAACCGATTCGAATAACGACCTAAGCGTCCTCAACTCGTCACCCCTTTTCAACGAGCAGTGCCAGGGCGTCGGTCCGGCCATCAGTTTTGTCACCAACGGCAACCAGCATGATATGGGCTACTACTTGGCGGATGGGATATACCCTAGGTGGGCCGTCTTTGTGAAGACGATCCGGTGCGCATCAGATGCGAAGAAGGCCTACTTTGCGACGCGGCAGGAGTCGGCGCGAAAGGACGTGGAGCGCGCATTTGGTGTGCTTCAGGCTCGATGGGCTGCAGTTAAGGGACCAACGCGTTTGTGGAATGTCGACTGCATTGCTGATATAATGTACGCCTGTAATATCATGCACAACATGATTGTCGAAGATGAATGTGTACAACTGACTAATTTGGCCACCGACGATAATGAAGCAGGTCCAAGCCACGGCGTCGCCGCCGCCAACGTACGAGGTGGGGTACCTCACGATGAAGAAGCCCTCCTCCAAGCACATGCCGACATGCGTCAAACGGATGCTCATATTCGACTCCAAAAGGATTTAATTGAAGAGTTGTGGGCGCGGAGGATTGCAAGGTGTTAGTTTTTATTTAAAATTATGTAATTTTTTTATTGTACTTTTTAAAAATTAATGTACTTTTTTTAAATTATTGTACTTTTTAAAATTTTAATAGTATTATTCACTTTTCCTGTATTTGTCTCGTAAATTAAATTCCGTATGTTGCTACGATTGTAAATTAAATTATATAATTGTTATTAGTGATGTGGATAGGTTATGGGAGAGCTATTGCATGTCCAGTTGCTTGTCAAGTTGCATGTCTAGATGATGTGGCAGGAGGATTTTAGTGCTGATGATGTGGCAGTAGCAAGGCTATGGGAGGACTATTGCATGTCCAGAACCACTAGAGATGGTCTAAGATCACAGTTTTTTATAAACCAAGTCACTCAAATTGTTAGGTAACTATACATAGACAATATTTGCGGTCACTATATTTCAAAAGAGTGACATTTTGACCAAATTTTCTTCTATTGCATATTTAAGCCGAAAGCCTTGAATCCATTTTGCCGCCATCTCTGCAAAACCCTCTTCTTATTAGAACATGGCAGCAAACGACGCCGTTCTCCTCCGCTCGTTGGAGCTCTGCCTCCTCTGCTGCTCCATACCATCCGATACGGTCGCACCGCGGCCTTCCAACCCCAATTCTCAAACCAATTTCATCACCTCCACTCTCTCCTAAACGACCCTGTCTATCTAATAGAATCTGGCGACTATCTTAAAGCCATCGCCTCCTCCTCCGCTTTTCAAGCCCTATTTTCCTATAAAGCATTGCTTGTGATGGCGATCGCGGTTGCTTCTTTGCTTCTCTTCAATCAGTCTAACTTTACTGGGTCAGTCACTTGTGATTTCTCGCTCAGATGCAGCTTTGTGGTCTTAATTCTGATATTTAGATGTTTCAATCTTCAATTTTGTGATATGCCTGCTTGTAGTTGTAGAGAAGATTGAAACTTTTGAAGCTAAAAGTAGTAAATATTGTAAAACTTGCAAGAGAATAATCATACTATTGACTATTTGATATTGTTAATTTCTACTGAACTATGTTTTTGAATCTCTTATTTGTTAAGTTCTTGATAGTAAAGGGTGATTAAAAGTGTAAAACGCCAATAAAAACCATATACAAATGTATGTTTGCTATTTATTTGTTATCTAAAACCGGAATAAAATTAAATTTCGATCCATATAAGTTTTGAGACTAGAGCGAGTTTCATTTTTTTTCCTGCAATCTTGTAACAGGCCATCAGTGAACATTCCTTTGATGCCGCTTGCAGAATTGTTGATCCTTGAGCATAATGGGAAACATGGGCACAAAAGGAACTCGTGTCTGTTGGTGGTTGTGACCTTTGTGCAAAATTCTCTAACTTGCAGGTATATGTAGCCTTTATTCTTCCAATTGTTTCTCTTTGAATTAAATAATGACTCTGGCTTGTCGGAAAGAATTATGCTTGAGATTAAAGGACGCGCAGTGATTAGCCAGTCAGAGTCTTATGTGCCAAATAGTGATAGCAGTCATACTGACCCTGTCAGTGGTATGCCAATGGGACAAATGGTTTGAAAATTGACTCTACCAGAAGTCGGGAAGCCACCTGATTGAATTGATTGGGAAAATCTTCAGACAGATTGTTCAAGGTGGCACAAGCTGAAAGGAGATCTAGCAATGTGCTCCGAGACTCTACTTAAGCAAGTTAGATCATACCAAGGATCTGATTTGTGGAAAGACAAGGATAGGTTTGTGAAATTTGCAAATGCTTCCTTGGACCTGTGCAAGGTGTATCAGGAACTTGCTTTTAGAGAAATGTTTGCTGCCGATATGCATTTGAAGAGTACAATAAAACAAGCTATAGATCTTTCTAACACTAGAGAATATAGAGATCTTGTAGCTTGCCTTGAAGACGTACAAGGGGCACTGAAAGCTACATTATTGCCTGGTGCACGAAGCTTCTGCTCAGCCTTTCCTGTATCTCTATGATATACGCACTCATGTGTGAGTGGAGGGGTAAGATGGTGTGAGAAAGTCCATATAATTTACAGTTCTGTCAAGACTGAAATGGGTTCTCATTGGCTCAAGCTTGGACTCAACCAGGTACGCTTAGAACTTGCGCTTAAACAGAGTGCTTTTGTTTTATGTATGCATTAGCTTGTGCTTCAGTAGAGTCTTACATGGAATGCAGTCTAGATTAACAAAACATAATTTGCAAGACTTAATGAGGTTCTTCGAAAGGAATGAGATTGTAGAATGATCACTTGTAGATTCATAATTTAGACATAGTTTTGGCATCTGATAAATATCTTATGATTTTGATGTCTTCCTCATCAAAACTCAGTTAGTGCAGTCTTATAAATGCTGTCAGAGCCCCCGGCAAAAGACTTCCTTTCGGAAGCTGCTTCAGAGACCTGTGACTGAGCCTGTGTGAGCAGATGGTTCCCTCCAAATATAAAACCATATATATATATGTAAGAAAAGTTGGAGGCAGAAGAAAAATATCCCAAATGCTCCCCTTATTGTTGAAGATCAGAGTTTGACCATAAATGTGAAATACTATAATAGATACCAGATTCTTTGTGCTATGGATTTACTTCAAATCATTTTCTGCGAATCGACACCAACACCTTTGGACAAAGGAATCTGTCCCTGCGCATTTTATCTTGTGTTAGACAGACTTTTTAAGTGAAATATTTTAGATTTGATCGTGATCAACCCAATTATAAATCTACATATATATATATATATATATATATTGATGGATCAAAAATATTACTAGTAAGTAGTAAAAGTTATATAGGATGCATCCAAGCTTGATGAGTTAGTTCTCAATTGGAGTTGATGGGCATATAGTGTGACAATTTTAATTATCTTCTCAATTTAGTTTCACACTGACAATTGGAGTTCATACAGAGTATAAATGATAGTAAAATGCTACTGAATTGATAAAAGAAGTTTCGGTTATATGAATAGATTTGAGAAAATGAATGTGCATCTGAATTGTAACTTCCAAAAAATCTAGATGACGAATGCTAATGTATTTCGATGCCTAAGATGAATTTTCAAATGCCATGTGCCCAGAACAAAACATAAGTAAAAACAAATACTAGTACTTGTTACATGATGATATAATTAAAATGAAGTAATAGTATATTTTTACAGAGATGCAGAAACGGTGACAACCATTTATTAAGGGGTTTTTTCTTCTTTTGTTCTAGACTAGAGATATAATTATGTGTTTGTACTAGACTTTTTTTTTTGTTCCGATTTTAGGAGAGACACATGACCCTCATGCGTCTCCTTTTAATGAAACGCGTGTCCCTCATGCGTCTTTATGGGGGACGCATGAGGGACATGCGTCTCTATTTTTTTTCAATTTTTTTTAACGACGCATGAAGGTCATGCGTCTTAGGGAGAGACGCATCTCCCTCATGCGTCTTTTATTTTTTTTAATTCCACGGATGACGCATTAGTGTCATGCGTCTTAGGGAGAGACGCATGAGGCTCATGCGTCTCTAATTCGAATTAAATCAGACGACGGAGAGGCAGTAGCCTCATTCAAACACGACATAAAGAGTCTATGGCTAATTTGGAGATTTTTCCTTGGCAAATCCGGCGAATCCGACGATTTCCCCTTGTGTTCCGGTAAGTTTCGTTCAATCCTTCAACATTCCTTCCTTATTTGTTGTTAATTTGCATAGTTTGTTTAGATTTCCCCTAATTTTTGTAAATTAGGGTTTATAACAAATTGCTCAATTTTGGCCGATTTTTTGTTGTGTAGTTATTTTTTTTTTTTTTAATTTTAAAGGAGGATCGACGATGGTTCCCCATCTACCCTCCGATGTGACTCGGACCCCCGACCTAACAGTTGGAGGTGAAGCGTCTTACCCCGTAGGTGCGCTTCGTTGTCATTCTGGGCCCACAGGCCCAAGGAGAAATTAATCCCCAAATCTGCACTTCCTAGGATTCGAACCTGCGACCTCCTAGGAAGTGAAAGCTCCCTGATATCAACTCCCAAGCCACTAGAGCAGCTTGGTTGGATTTTTTGTTGTGTAGTTAATTGTAATGGAGTTTAGTGGTTAAATTCATTCTATTGTATAGTTATTGATATGTTTGAGATGCTTGGTGTTGTGATTTTGGTTGTTATTGGAGAATAGAGTATAGGTTGAAATGCATCTTTTAATTTAACCTTCTAATTTAGTAGTTATATGTAAATTAGGCCTTATAAATCATGAATTGTGTTGAATTGGAGTGAATCAATCATTTGGTTTATGATGTGTTGTTATTTTGACGATGAATTTGAATGTATATGTGATTTGTTTTGTAAATGTGAGTTTGTAAATGTTGTTTTGTGAATATGTACTTAGATTAGATGGAGACTTCAAGTTCAAGCGGACAATTATTATATGGACCCGAAGACCCATCCGTGCTATATCTGCAGAAACATCACATTTCAAATAAACTAATGAAAGAGGGCACAACACAAGTACTTAAAGTCCGAAGGACAGAAAGTAAGACTTGGGACGTCGACATTCATGAGAATGTGAGGTATTGGATTGACGCCTTTGGTTTCAAAGGCGTGATGGATTGTGGGAGGTCGATGAAGGTCGAAAATGAGTTGATCACGGCTTTGATTGAGCGTTGGAGGCCGGAGACGCACACTTTCCATCTACCGATCGGAGAGGCGACGATCACCTTGGAAGATGTGCAAGCCATTTGGGGCTTGAGGGCGTACGGTCAAGTTTTCACAGGGCGTGACTATCATGTCAACTATCCAGATTGGCCAAGCAAGTGCCACGATCTGTTGGGATGGATACCGGATACATCCACAGAGACAAAGCAAGGCGGTTTGCTGATGACCGCGCTGATCAACCAGACGAGGATGCCTCTGGGTGATGACCTACATGAGTACGTATACATCCAAAGGGCATGTATCCATGCCCTAATTTTATTAGGAGGTCTCATTCTACCAGACACCACGGGGTGTAAGGTTCCATTTATGTGGTTGAATGCGCTTGAGGATCCGGAAGAGGTGAAGACTATTAGTTGGGGAAGTGCGGCATTGGCCTACCTTTATCATTATCTGTGCGAGGCTTCCATGGATAAGAGGAAAGAGTTGGGCGGGCCTATGATCCTTCTGCAGCTATGGGCGTGGGAAAGAATGCCCACATTGAGGCCTTCGTTCATAGGATCAGTCGTGCACGAGCCATATACACCATGTGGCGCCAGGTATATATCTAAATATTTATTTATTTGTGCATCTTGGGTTGTTTTCTTACATCAATTTTATGTATATGTGGAAAGGATCAACGCAGATAGGAAATGCTCCTAGACACTCGGTTGAGCATTACTGTGACCAAATATCTCTGATTCGACCTGGCCAGGTGAATATTATTTCGATTTAGACTTCATTTATGAACTTATTATTGAGTTAATTTGGCATTTGCATTGTTGTTTTGTAGTTTATCTGGACGTCATACGCACATTGCATACTGTCTGACTACTGCAATGATGTGAATGGATGCTCTTTGTGCGAAACCTACTTGGTATGTTGGGCCTATGTCGAGGCTCATGAGGCTGGACGAGTGCGGCGACAGTTCAATCGGTATCAGGATATACCGCAATATGTAGACAGGATGCTAACGAACGCCGATCATTTAGGTAAAAATGACTGGCGTGGTAAGAAGGGCAACAACTGGAAAAACACGCACCAGTTCTACATTGGGGAGTGGGACCTGAGGTATGAACGGTTCCAGGCAACCGCCGCACCGATGTCCATGAATATTCTTGTGAGCCCGGGTTATATGGCGTGGTATAACAGGATTACCGTGACGTACCTGACTCAGCCTGGGGCACGGTCCACTGCTCGGATGAACGAGTCGGCTGCTTCGATGAGACTATTTGTAAGTTTGTTATATTAAACTATATGCTTCCATGTGATATAGATTGTTTCGTATTGATATTCAGATCATTTTTTTTGTCAAGGTTGAGGGTTTTCAGCAGGTTTTCCATTTAACTACGGAAGACGAGATGGACCCACGAGTGCGCCAGATTCGAGAAATTGTTAGGAATGTCCTCAAATCTACAAACAACGCTGATGTCATGGAGTACCCGGCTTCTCAACATCTAGATGTGGTCATGCCTTATCAACCAGAAGTAGTTCCACGGCGTTGTGGAGTGCCTGGTGTTCGGACTGGGGGACACGGCTTCACAAAGCAGTTTAGGATGTCGCAGCCGCATCACGATTATGTAGCACCAGAGCCGCAGAATCCAGAGCATGACCCACCCCAGTTGTCTTCATACCCGGCGCATGAGTCTCAGTCATAGTGGGACCCTCCCCTGTATTCTCCAAGCCAGCCTGAGCCCGACTGGAATCGTCGCCCATACTAACAAAGCCAAGACGTGCCGCAATGGAGTGGAGCCCGAGCGTCGGTCGATTCATTCTTCCAGAATTATCAGATCGTGCCTCCTGTACAAGCTGAAGAAGAGGATGATGATGAAGGAGAAGAAGAAAATGACAACATAGAGGAGGAAAATGAGGAAGAAGACGTTGCTCAGACCATCCATATCCAACCTCGACCAGCTGCGGAGGGTTCATCACGCGGCGGGGTTGGGAAGCTCATGAGCAAAGTGTACAAGAGATTGTCATCGAGGAAGAATAAGGGGATTGAACCGTCGAAATACACTCCATCGTCGTATAAGTAGCATGCCTTTGATGCGTTGATTATACACTGTTGTATTTAAATGATGTTGATTGATATATTGTACTCTGTCTACTGTCTTGCTATTCATTTTTTAGCATTAACATTGTTTCTATTTTATATAATTATATGAAACAATAATTATATATTCTAATTAGGTACGGTATTTTTTTTAGATAAATACAAAATTCAAATAAAGCATGCACAACTGAATTTAATTCAAATTAGAGATGCACAACTAAAGCATGCACCAAGATAATCACCCGACCGGGCGTTTGGATACATAAAATCGCGGGGCGATTCTTCTGGACTCCGCATGCTATATAAAAATCACCTGATCGAGTGATTTGTATGTATCAAAACACCCGGTCGGGTGATATTTATATAGCATGCGGAATCCAGAAGAATCGCCCGATCGGGCGATTTTATGTATCCAAACGCCCGGTCGGGTGATTATCTTGGTGCATGCGTTTCGAATTTTATCAAAAAATTGAATTAGTTGAAATGCTATAGCCTCATCATTTATAAAACATGTCAAAATTCAGTCTTGTTTTGCTCCTCACTTAATGATTCGGAAACTATCATCCACATTTCTAGGTAGAAAATATAATCAAACAAAAGATAGTAAAATTGGGAGTCACTACAAAATACACAGAATTTGTCCAACACTGTCTTCACGTACACAAGTCCTGTTACAACAAAAAGAGTATGATTTCTCATAGATCCAAACAACAAATATATGGAAAAAATAAATATACGAAAATAAAAAATTGTTGAAAAAAATACATGCACTGCAAATGTTAACAACTTCTACATAACACGACCGACTGTGCAATTTCGTCGGTCGTGTCCCTCTACGCCGCAATTCCTGCACTTGCGGGGAGCTCTCGGTTCATCTTCCTCGCGGACATCCATTTAATTAGGAATCCTCCTTGTTCTGCCTCGTCCGCGCTTTCGAGGAAGCAACTGCTCAGGGGTGATACGCAATTTCCATCCAGGTTTTGCCCAATAGTCTTCGTGTCTTGGTGCTTGAAATGAGACACCATAATACTGTGCTTCCCATGTAGCTTTGTGGTTGTGTTTATCAATGAGTTCAAACATAGAGTTACCTCGATCTCTGGCAACGGTGCACGCATGTGAACAAGGAACTCTCCACATCTGCCACTTCCCACAACTGCACTTTGAATCCATAAACTCGACGTCTTGTCTGTTATTGCCCTTTGCCTGTCCCTTTTCGAAACGTGGACGACTTCGAATTTGGTAATGACCTAATTCTCGGGCAAGTACTGAACAGTAATGCAGTTGCCCCTTAGCATCATTCGCAGCAGGTTTGTCCCTCGCCCACGGGGTCAACCGACCTTCGGTATGTTGTATTTCTGTCTTTCTATCTGCCCACCATTCCACTGTTCTCCAAAATGTCAGATCAACCAAAGCTCTAATTGGCAGTTCTCTTATATCTCTCAACACGTTGTTGTAGCTCTCTGACATGTTTGTTGAGGGCACCCCCCATCTCAGTTCATCATCGTAACAAAGAGACTAGTTCTATTTTTTTGCTTTGTTGAGCTCGTGTATCGCAACAAGACTTTCCTCCCGTAGTGCACGTTGCCTTCGCATGTATTTGCGTACTTGAGTTGTGACACCCAATGCCCATATCATGCCTTTCGCTTTAGTTCCCTTACCCTTAAGTTTCGTCAAGATATTTTTCCTCACATGGATCAAACAAAATTTGTGGTGACATATCAGCTTTTTCCATTCATCAGAACGCTTAGCCTTAAGGATTCCTTTATGCCTATCCGAAATGATGCACACCTCCCTTTCGTATTTCACCACATGAATTCTGACATGATCCAAAAACCACTCCCAACTGTCGCCAGTTTCTTCATCAACAACAGCATATGCAATAGGCAGACATTTCTTGTTAGCATCAACACCACAAGCAACAAGCAACTTACATTTAAATCTTCCTCGAAGGTGAGTCCCGTCTATTGTCAAAACTGGTTGCCACTCTTGGAAAGCATGTATAGCAGGCACAAGTGCCTAGAAAACGTAATAGAAGACTTTATTACGGCCCTGGCTCAACAACTCGTTATGCCTCCACTCAACGATTGTACCTGGATTCCTATACTGCAGTTCAAGCATGTAGCTTGGCAAATCCCTAAATGACTCCTCCCATCCACCAAATACAATCTCTAAAGCCCTTCTCCGTGCATACCATGCCTTCTTATAACTGACAACCACATGAAATTTGTAATGAACAATATTTCTTACGGCTGCGGCACTGAACTCGACATTTTTTAGCAACTGACGGCGAATACACAAAGCAATCATTGGTGATGAAAAGTTAGCATGTCCTCTATCATTACGATGGCCTTCACAACTATGGCGTCCCCACCACTTCCTAATCTCCCACATATCATCATAGGCCATGTGTGTAACAGAAACTTCCCACCAACATTCATTTGCTTTTTCAGCGTCGGTCTTGCTGATAATAGCTATCCCATCTTCTGTCCTCCCTGCTGGATATTTGCATACGGCATGCCACCTTCTTGATTTGCTCTCAACCACCCTAAATTGTCGGTGTTGCCTCAGACTCCACATAGTAATAGCAGTCTTCACTTGCAGCTTGCTATCAAATTTTGTTCTCGCATTAATCCGATATGGGTGTTCTTCATCCCAGTACATAGTACTGCGTTCATTACCAACTTCAGGTACCTCAGAAGGACCACTCGGCAGTTTGCGAAAATATTTCAACTCACTGTGAACGTATTCTGGAAGTGGTTGTTCACCTTGCACGACTGGTTTATACACTATATCCTCATCACTAGAAAGATCACATGAATCTGTAGGAAAACATGTGAAACATGTGGAATTTCCAAAAGTCTAGGCTTTTGGCCTTTCACTTACTTTTGGTTTATGGTGTCCCTTAATGCAAGACCTTTGAGGTGGCCTCCCCTATCCTATAAATAGGTGGAGCTTAGGAGAGTAGAGGACACCAACAACAACAAGCATTCTCTATCTCTAGCTCTCTACATCCTAGTTCACATATAGGAGCATTGCATAGCTCGATTCTCGGAACTCCATCAAGTTCGCCGGTGCCTAGCGGGTTTGAGGTGCTTCTACACGTTAGGAGGAAGTCGTTTTATCTTTAGGGGCAATACGCCATTCCGTGAGCACTAGCCGGGGCGTAATTTGTCTTGCGGAAAGAGGGCTTTCCTCGACTCGACTTATAAATTTGGTTTGCTTTATTTTCGTTGTAATTTTCATTCCTCTATTTGCTGCAAGTTTCCTTTCGATTGTAATAGTTAGAGTACCGTCTGTACACGGCTTGGGAATTTCTTCCCATTATTTCTAACAATCGCAAGACAAATTAGTGTACTCTTCTAGGACAGGATTATACCAATTGAAGTTGGAGAAACATGAGCACCAAAGCTGGAATGGAGAAACGAACAGTACCAATGTTCATGAGCTACGAAATGGTTAATTCCTTGAGATCTATTCTCTTGAGAATTGTGTTTATCGTTTGTCAGTTGACAAGCAAGACCAATTTTGACTTGGTAGTAATAATTGGGATGCATGGGTTGTTGAATATACCAATGCACATATGGTTCAATATAATTGTGTACTTATTGTTGGAGACAATATTGTGCAAATTATTTGAACGTGTTGTTATAAACAACAAAGATCACGAGGTGATCGCAATGGTCTCCGATGTGAACCATGGTAACAATCCAAATGAATGGTTTGTTGATACAGGTGTCACATGTCATGTGTGCTCCGAAAGAAGCGTTTTTTCTACCTACAAATCTGTTGAAGGTAGAAAAGTACACATGGGAAACCAAGCCTCTTCTAAGGTGGTTGGTGTGGGTAATGTGTTCCTAAAATTAGGATCAGGAAAGGTTCTTACCCTTAAGGATGTGCTGCATGTCCCAGACATCCGAAATAATTTGGTGTCAGGCTCACTTCTAGTAAATCATGGATTTTCACTAGAATTTGAGTGTGAAAAGGTTATATTGACCAGGTATGAAAAGTTCATAGGTGAAGGTCACCTAGTGAATGGGCTTTTTGAGCTGAATGTTACAATCATTCACCGTGGAAAAGGAATAAGCAATAAGGAAGATGACACATCCTCTTATTTGCTTGAAAACTCTGATTTATGGCATAATAGATTGGGACATGTAAATCTAAATGCTATAAAAAGATTAGTAAATCTTAATTTACTAAAAGTAGATAAGTTTAACTCACAAGAAAAATGTGAAGTCTGTGTTGAAGCAAAAATGACCAAGCTACCGTTTCGCTCGGTAGAACGGAGCACAAAACCTCTAGAGTTAATCCATACAGACGTATGTGATTTAAAATTTGTGCAAACTAGAGGTGGTAAAAAGTACTTCATCACATTTATAGATGACTGCACAAGGTATTGTTACCTTTACTTATTAAGAAGTAAAGATGAGGCAATTGAAGCGTTTAAAGACTTCAAAAATGAAGCCGAAAATCAACTTAATTGTCGAATTAAGTGTGTTCGAAGTGATAGAGGTGGTGAGTACGTAGCCCCGTTTGCAGAATTATGTCATGCAAGTGGTATAATTCACCAAACAACGGCTCCATATTCTCCCCAGTCAAATGGAGTTGCTGAACGAAAAAATCGAACACTTAAAGAGATGATGAATGCTCTGTTGATTAATTCTGGTTTATCCCAGAACATGTGGGGGGAGGCTGTGTGAACAGCGAATCATATCCTGAACAAAATTCCACTAAAAAATAGGGATGTGACTCCTTATGAGTTATGGAAAGGGAAGAAACCTTCGTATTCATACCTCAAAGTGTGTGGGTGTTTAGCGAAGGTAGAAGTGCCACCTCCAAAACAAGTTGCAATAGGCCCTAAAACAGTCGATTGCATCTTTATTGGCCATGCACTTAATAGTAGTGCCTATCGTTTCCTAGTCCATAGGTCAGCTGTGCCTGGCGTGGCTGAAGGAACAACGATTGAGTCAAGGAATGCTATATTCTTTGAGAATGTTTACCCTTGTAAGAGGCAAGAGGATCGTTCTAGTGAAAGAATGATGGATGAATCCACTAGTTCTAATCCTCCAAAAAGACGAGGTCAAGTCCTGAGGATGTTGAACCAAGACGTGGTAAAAGAGTTAAAGTTGCTAAGACATTTGGTCCCGACTTCATAACTTTTATGTTGGATGACGAACCAAAGTCAGTGGCGGAAGCTTTGTCTGGCCCAGACGCAGCGTGGTGGCAAGAAGCTATCAACAGTGAGATTGAATCCATCATGAGATGTAATACCCGAAAATTTGTGGAATTTTATTCTTTTAATTAAGGATGAAATTTTTTTATGTTTTTGTGTTTAAAATATGGTGTGGAAAATATTATTTGTGTTTATTTGATTGTTGTGGATGTGGTATTTTCTACCTAGGCAAATTAAAATGGAATTAAGTAATTAAGCTATGAATAAAAACTCCTAATTAACAAATTAAATCCCTCCCTCCCCAATTCTCTCTTCTTTTTCGAAAAAAAAACCTCCCTCATCACCCCATGATTCTCTCAACCGCCCCCACTCCCTCATAACCGATTTCCCTCCCCCTCTTTTCCATTCGTTCTCTCTTCTCGGTCTCTCTCTCTCTCTCTCTCGCTCTCTAGCTCTCATCTCTCTCGAAGTGTGCTCTCACGGTAAGCTCTCGCCCCTCTCTCTCTCGGTTTACCTTTCCCCATTCATCCCCTTCTCATCATCATCTTGGCTTCTTCAAGGTGTTACGCTCGTACGTTGTAAATCGGTGTAGGGAAAGCTTCGAATTTACGTTTGAACTATCCAAGAAAGGTAACCAAACCCTAACCCTTGTTTAATTCGAAAACTCATGCATATAGGACGTTTTGGATGGTTTAGATGCTGAATAGGGTTTGTGGCTATGTGATATGGTTGAGCATGTTTTTGGTAGTAACTGGCAGTGGGTTCCGACCCCTTTTTATCTAAGCAAACGATCTCCGTTGGGTACGAATTTTGAACTGTATAAAGGTTAATGTGGCTTCTGTGTGGTGTGTAATTTTCAGCCTCTTTGGATGTCGTATGAATTTATTATGATTTTTGCAAGTAAACTGCGCAGTTTCGCGAGTTGTATGTTTTTGGGAGATGTTTTCATGTGCAATTGGCGTGATTCTGAGTGCTATGTTTTTGTGATGAATGTGGGTGTGTTTGACCAAGAGATGGCTCGGGAAAATCAGTGTTTGGTTCGAGGGTTTTGCGTGGGTTGGCCGAGAGTTTTAGGGGCCGGCCTAGGGCAGTGTTGTGGGGGGGTTTTGAAGGGATGATCCCAGGTGTCTGGGTGTGTTTTGGGACGGAGAATGTGTGGTGTGAATGTTGTATAGGGTTTGAGAATCGGAAGTTGGAGGAAAGTGAGTGTGCACGGGACGAGCCAGGCGGCCGAGGTGCCGAGCCAGCGGCCGAGGTGCCGAGCAGGCGGCCGAGGTGCCGAGCAGGCGGCCGAGGTGCCGAGCCAGCGGCCGAGGTGCCGAACAGGGGGCCGAGGTGCCGAGCCAGCGGCCGAGACACCGAGCCATGTCGAGACGCCGATCCTTTTTCCGAGTTTTTCCGAACCTTTTCCGAGCCAAGTGAGCCGTTTGCACAGTAAGGGTATGCCAGGACTTGGAGTGCTGTGTTCGTGTGTCGTGTGCGCGTTTTGGGTACGTCGTTTGCGTGCGGGGTGTGTTTCGAACGTGTGACTTTGTGTGTTTGTTTTGTAACATGTTGTTAAGTGTATGTACGTGTAACGTGCTAGATGTTGAAGTCGTCCACGTAGGAATCATGCATTGTCGTTTAAAGTCTCGTCTCTTCTGACTCTAATCATGATACAATTTATCTTTCAAAAGGGTGATCGTTTACGAGGAAAGTGTGGTTGAAGAAGGGAATTATTTTAAAAGCTAAGCAATCGAGGTGGGCTTTTCTACCCTACTTTTACGTGGGTTGTTTTTAATACGGACTCTGTTCCGGAATTGTTTATGGAGGTGAACTGTTTGTCTTGCCAAATGTTTTGATTTGAAACCTATCTGAAGTGGTTTACCACATATGTTTAATCGAATTCGGGTCTGTTGGGCTGCGAACCCTCAGGCTAGTGTACACGAGACTGGGTGCCATCTGAGAGCAAGTTGGCCGGTCTAGATGACCTGGGGTGTGGCCACGCCCCTTGTCACCGTTTGGATCAGATAGTGTATGATTGAGGGAATAAGGGTGGCAATATCGGAAAATGACTGCGCAGTCGAATTTATGAAATATATTTTGGTGTACTTGGGTTATTTTCATTGCACTCAAAATCCCAATGTTACACTGTTATGGCATGACAAACTATGATTTTGGCGTGTGTCCACTGAGTGCAATAAGTACTCAGCCCTGCATGTTGTTTTCTTAATGTGCAGGTTGAGCGGCGATGGGGAGGACGGATGTTGAGCAGTTAAAGTCAAAATGCGTTTCACTTTGTTTTGGATAATGTCGTGTCGTCATACCCGGCATTATCTGTCTCTTGATCTTTTTCCGCTGCTTGTAATCCGAAACAATGTTTTCATTTAAACTCTGGTTACTTAAACTTTTGAAATGTCGCTACAGTACCTTGTTTTAAAATGAATTTCCTTTTATTAAATGTCTTTGGGTCAAATATTCTTGTTTTTCCCCTTTCTTCCCCGCTTCTTTACTCCTCCCCTAGTCGCGGTCCACCGTACTTCCTATCCTTAGGAAATGCGGGCGTGACAGAGTGGTATCAGAGCCTAGGTTTCCTTTCTGCTCTGGACCTAAGAGTCTCTTCTGTCTTGATTTAGTTTGTATCCCTGTGTCAAAATAAATAATTGTGCAAGTTTTCAAAAGTGTCATTGGCTCAACATCCGACTCATCGCACTCAACCTGAAATGAGGTAATGAAAATTTTGAATTTTTGGAAAGTATATGTAAGTGGAGGGAATTGTGAATTTGGGTTTCGTTGGAACGTGGATGTAAAGAGTTGAGTTTTTGAGAAAGTGTGGAATGGTTTTGTGTGTGGGTTGTTTTGGAGAAAATGATTTTTGGGAAAGTTTAAGAAAAGGTTGATGCATGTAAAAGGGTACAAAGTGATGTGGAAAAGTTGGAAATTATTTGAGTTATGAACTGTTATGGTGTTATGAACTGTTGATGTATGATGAACTTATATGAAAGCATGTGGCTGATGTGTGATGATATGATGACGTGAATGTTGATGTGAGCTTTTATGTGAGTATGTGTTGGCCTTTTGAATGTTTGAACTTAGACGTGATAGAATTTCACTAGTGCTTCTTGGACCTATGATAGATAAGAGCTTTTGGCCTTTGAACACCAGCGGGCTTGGATTTAGAACAGCGATACGTCTGCATACACATATCTCTCTCTCTTCTTTGGTTATGTACTCTGTTTTTATACGCGAGGCGGTTGTTTCTGTTTTTCTATAGATGGCGCGTATGTTCCGAACCGCGCGACGGAGTGATCGCGATAGACTTAGGGCACAGAGGGTGCTCAGGGATTATAGAGTGTACCGGAAGAAGGATCACGTACCGTTGATCGAGTTCGTGGCACACTTCGACACCCTCTGGAGGGCAGCTCAGGAGTTCGGAGTGACAGAGCATGACGGCATTGAGAAGCTAATAGATTTGCTTCCCGATAGCTGGAAGGAGTGGGCCGAAAGAACGGCGAGGAGGTACACGTGGCATGAGCCCGCTACCGATGACATGGTGGGTGACATGGCTGGCTTTCGGAAAGCCGTGTATTGTGCACTGGTGGACTCTCGAGAGGAGCAGCCCCCACATGAGGTGGAAGAGAGGGTCGTGTATCAGGACAAGTATGTGAGCATGTACAAGGGTGAACAAGGGTATGAAGATGATTATGAGGAGGCTCTGCCAGGGAACTCCGAGGAGGACGACGACGAAGACCCGGAGGAAGGGCCTATGGATGAGGATGATAGAGTCGTAGTCTAGAATTAGAATAGTTCGTTGTCTTTTCAGTTTTTGCTTTCAGTACGATCTACTCTTGGGAACAATGTTGGCCTTCTTTCTTTTAATGAGAATTTGATTTTGGTTTATATCCTATGTGTTGCATCTTATACTACATGAAGGTTTTATAAGAATTTTTGAGAAAGTGGTAATCTTGGATGAGAATTAAAGTAACACTTATGGGTATTGAATCAGAATGCCGCCAAGACGGGGACGTCAACCACGACAAGGAACCAACGTGGGGGCACCACCTCCACCACCACCACCTCCACCACCACCACCTCCACCCCCGCCTCAACAAGAAAGATTCATAGTTACGTTCTCCAGGCAGAATCCTCCTAAATTCGATGGACAAGGAGATCCATCAAAAGCGGAAGAGTGGATACGCGGCCTCGAGCGTATCTTCAGGGTCATGGAGTGCACAGATAGGGAGCGCATTGCTGGCGCTACCTTTCAATTATCAGGTGCTGCCGATTACTGGTGGGAGACTCGGCAGAGAACTATGGATCCTGCACGCCTGGAAGCGCTAACATGGGAGGAGTTTAAGGTGGAGATTGACAACAAGTATGTCCCAAAGACGTACAGACGGGCCAAGGTGGTAGAGTTCCACACGCTAAGCCAAGGCCGAATGACTGTGACCGAGTATGACCGAGCCCTCGCGCAGATGGCACGATATGCGCCCGAGTTGATGGACACCGATGAGAAATGGGCGGTGAAGTTCCGGGCCGGGCTCAGAGATGAGATAAAGGCCGCGTTGGCCTGTCGAGGAGAACTCTCCTACTCGGAGATCGTGACTTGTGCACTGGACGTGGAAGATGCGCTCCCTAAGCCAAGAGTTGTGGCAACAACAAACGCGACACCTCTACAAGCTCAGTCAGGCCACCAAGAGAAGAGGAGGTGGGATGGTGACCAGGCTCAGTATGGTGGTAAGAGGCCACAACACATAAGGAACCCTCAATGTGGAAGGTGCTTCAAGTATCACACCGGGGAGTGTCGAGACCCTAGGTGCTTCAACTGTGGTGGGAGTGGCCACTACATCCGAAATTGCCAAACAAGCACATGGGAACGGGAACGAGACAGAACCAGCTAGGCTTCCGTCCACAACCCCAGGCTTTACCTGCACCTCCACCACAGCAACGCCGCCAAGGATTGCCGTCGCAAGCAAGGGCCTACGCCTTGAAGGGGAAGCAGCCGGCAAATGGGAAAGAAACCTTTGGGCAAGGAAACTTGGCAGGTATGGGCACACTTCTAAATATGCCTATAGTTGTCTTGTTTGATACGGGTGCATCGCATTCCTTTATATCAACGTCTTGTGTGGATACTTTGGGATTACCTACTGTTAAGACCGAACCCACTATGAGTGTGACCTCACCGGTAGGCGGGACTATAGATATATCCCGATCTTGTGCATGTGTGAACTTTGGAATAGGTGAACTCAGTTTAGTGGCTTATAATTTGCAAGTAATGACGATGGGTAGCGTAGACATAATCTTGGGTATGGATTGGTTAGCGGAGAACCACGTTACCCTTCATTGTAGAGAAAGGGAAATCTCGTTTGAAACCCCCGGAAAAGAGCCGATGAGGTTTCACGGAGTCCCAATGAGCCGACGCAAGTCCATTATCTCTGCGCTGCAAGCCACTACAATGATGAGGAAGGGATGTCCAGCGTACCTTGTTTATTTGAATGGGGAGGAGAAGAAAGACAGGAAGATAGAAGATGTGGCGATAGTGAGTGAATATCCCGATGTCTTCCCCGATGCATTGCCGGGACCCCCACCCGACAGGCAGGTAGAATTCACGATCGATCTGGAGCCCGGATCGGCACCAATATCCAAGGCACCTTATAGAATGGCGCCAAAAGAGTTGGAGGAGCTTAAGGTGCAACTGCAAGAGCTACTGGAATTGGGATTCATTAGACCTAGCGTGTCACCATGGGGAGCACCAGTGTTGTTTGTAAAGAAGAAGGATGGAACGATGAGGATGTGCATCGACTATCGGGAGCTAAACAAACTAACGCTGAAGAACAAGTATCCACTACCAAGGATAGACGACTTGTTTGACCAACTTCGAGGGGCAGGAGTCTTCTCTAAGATGGATTTGAGGTCTGGGTACCATCAGCTGAGGGTTCGGCGAGAAGATGTACCCAAGACAGCTTTTCGAACAAGATATGGTCATTATGAGTTCGTCGTGATGCCTTTTGGACTGACGAACGCCCCGGCAGTGTTCATGGACCTTATGAACCGCGTGTTCCATCCATTTCTGGATCGGTTTGTCCTGGTTTTCATCGATGACGTGCTCGTTTACTCAAAGAACGAAGAGGAGCACAAAGAGCACTTGAGAACCGTCTTAGCAACTCTAAGGGACGAGAAACTATATGCCAAGTTCAGTAAATGCGAGTTTTGGCTCAAGGAAGTGAACTTTCTTGGACATGTAGTAACCTCAGATGGAATTCGTGTAGACCCGGCCAAGGTGGAAGCAGTGCAGGAATGGAAGCCACCTTCTACACAAAATGAAATCCGAAGCTTTTTAGGACTGGCGGGCTATTATCGAAGATTCATCGAGGGATTCTCGAAGATAGCAAGGCCAATGACGCAACAACTGAAAAAGGGAGTCAAGATGATTTGGACGCCAGAATGTGAGGCGAGCTTTCAGTTGTTGAAGGAGAAATTGACCACCGCACCAATCCTAGCTGTGCCGGAGCCAGAGACTGACTATGCGGTATATACGGATGCGTCGAAGGTGGGACTGGGATGTGTGCTTATGCAGAAGGGGAAAGTGATTGCATATGCATCGAGACAATTGAAGCCCCATGAACTGAATTATCCGACGCATGACTTGGAACTGGCAGCTGTGGTGCATGCTTTGAAGATCTGGAGACACCATCTCTATGGAGTCCGTTGTGAGATATACACGGACCATAAGAGTCTAAAGTACTTCTTTGAGCAAAAGGAGCTGAATATGCGCCAACGTAGGTGGCTCGAGTTGGTGAAGGACTACGATTGTGGTATAAATTACCATCCGGGAAAAGCAAACGTAGTGGCCGATGCTCTTAGTAGGAAGTCTCAATCTCAGCTGGCCACCTTTCTTACTATCGAGGAGAGTATAATCCAAGAGTTCAGTAAGATGCGCTTGGAAGTGGTGAGAATGCCCGAGACTGTGGAAGGGATAGTAGCCACGTTGGTGATGGAACCCGACTTAAGAGCCAGAATTGTGGAAGCTCAACGGCGAGATACGCTACTAGAAAGGATTCGCTCAGAAGTGAGGACGGGTGAACCCGGAAGTTTCCGTGAGGCAGCGGATAACGGTCTCACCTACAAGGGAAGGTTGTGTGTGCCCAAGGATGAAGGCTTAAGGATGGAAATCATGAGAGAAGCACATGAAACCCCATACGCTGCTCATCCAGGGAGCACCAAAATGTATCAAGACTTGAAAAGACAGTTTTGGTGGAACGGTATGAAAAAGCATGTTGCAGCTTTTGTGGAGAGATGCCTAGCGTGTCAACAAGTAAAGGCGCTACACCAACGGCCCTATGGGAAATTGCAACCCCTCGAGATTCCGGAATGGAAGTGGGAACATATTGCAATGGACTTTGTGATAGGACTGCCAAAATCCCAGCGAGGGAACACGGTGATTTGGGTAATTATAGATCGTCTCACCAAATCTGCCCACTTTGTGCCGGTTCGCGCTACTTATGGATCCGACCAGTTGGCTAAGGTATATGTACGGGAGATTATACGCTTGCATGGAGTTCCAGCGACAATCACATCTGATCGTGATGCTAAATTCACTTCTAGATTTTGGACAAGCCTGCAACGCGAGTTGGGGACTAAGTTGAATTTCAGTACAGCTTTCCACCCTCAAACTGACGGGCAGTCGGAGAGAACGATACAAGCCTTGGAGGACATGCTACGAGCCGTGGTGCTTGATCGAGGCTGGGGTTGGGAAGAAGTGTTGCCATTGGTTGAATTCGCGTACAACAATAGTTACCAGGCGACTATCAAGATGGCCCCATGAAGAGGTTACGAGGTGCGTAGGTGTCGTTCAAGTGAGGATATATCCTACTGGCAGGATAAAGATCCTAACTAAGCCTAGACCTCGTCTTCAAAGATTCCTCAACCCACTTCTACTGATCAGTATAGTGGAGGTAAGGGTCGAATCCCACAGAGATGGTGCGTTTAAACTACTGCGGTGATGTTTTGGAGGGTTGGTTAGCTACCACGCTCGGGTTGAGTTTCTACCTAGGCGAGTAATTAAAGGGTGGCGTCCTACTGACTAGGATGGGGGAGCAGATCATGGAATGCAACTGTGTACGTGGAAATGAGGGGACATGGTGTAACAGAAATTGTTTGGAAAGGACGGTATTTCTATTTTTGGCTAAACAGAATATTCAGAGTGTAGTGGAGGTAGTGGTGACTAGGCTGACAGATCTGCAGGTACAACCAGAGGTGAAGGACAAAAGAAAGCAAAAGTAAATAAAAGTAAGGTGGTCCCCAATCTGGATGTAGACATCGTCTTCTCCAACAACACAACTTGAACTCAGATAACAATTCCAGATCCAACCCGGCAAACGCAGATTAACAACTCGCGAACACAGATCTAAAACTAAGAAATCAAATCTGAAATCAAACGCTGAAACTGGACTTCTGCATGCTGGTCAACATGAAAGATCGATTCAGAAAATAAAACGAAGCCTTGCATGCAACGATCTACTTCCAGATCAAATAGTACATGTTTACCTATCCTAAAGAAATTTGTTACGTAACAGAATTTAGAGATTTAGCACTTAAAACACCGAGAAATCTTAGATCTAAGCTAACTAGACAAGGAAAGAAAAGAACACTACAATGAACGAAACGGAAATCAACTTCATAGCATTAACACGTTCGGATATCCAAGCAAGCATTTCAAAACAACAAAATCCCAAAATGTAACAGAAATCCAACGTAAAGACGAAGAACTAATTAAACTACGAAAGCAATTTAAAGATTGTTTGCCACTCCGGGCGATAAAATCTCTGACTGGAACTACGATCTAGCTAACTGGAACGGACGATGACTGGAACTCGGGAACATTCTGAACGTCAGGTGATCATGGCTCGGCGAGGCAAGAAGTGGACACGGCTGAAAGACTGAAATTACCGAGAGAACTCTCTACCTAAGGATGATGGTGAATTGAAGTCTATCCCCCCCCGGCTCTCTCCAACTTGGCTACCTTTTATAGGGAGGCTACCCTTGATTTTTAGGGTAAATCCTCGCTGCAATTTGACTTCTTTGCCCTTAATTGTGGGTAATCCGTCCCAGCTATCCGTCTTCTTCATCTCAAGCCGTTTTAGCACGTATACGGATCAGTATGAAACCATGCTGGCGCTTTTTCTACCCGAACACTCCGGAACTTCCCCACTGGCCAGAACACTTATCCTGCACACTTTGAGCAACTGCTTTGCAAATATAATCATTTAAACCTGTCATACTGACCAGTAACCGAGGCCTAGAATACGACTTATCAAACTGCTCACACTTACCACATGCTTGCCCTCAAGCGTGAAGAACAAACAAAAAGCAATAAGTCGCATTCTAGCCTGGTTACTTCCCTGCCCGACTCTACCTAAAACTGGACTCTAGACTACAACGACGAAGAAGAAAGAAAACACAAACACAAACACAGAAATACATAAAACACTAACAGATTGGGCTACATTTTCAACCATCCCTCCCCTCGGGATCAGGTGCAATCCGGCCTTAGACAGCCTTGAACTTCTGCCGCCCCCCTCTTTCTCTCCCAGTCAGTACATCTGCTTGTCAAGATCGCCCACACTCTCGGTCAACCACTAGGTTCACTCAGTCACTCGCACCTCACCAGGAACGTTAGGACTGAATTCTCTCATCATGCTCAACCACAATTGCTTTGGACTTAGATCTCACGTGCAGCTACTGAAGGACTTTAAGGCTTGTAACGGGGCTGTTGGGTTGTAGTGTTTTGGGTAGATGTTCCTAAGGCTCTAAGGTTCAAAAACTTCTATTTAATTTATGAAGGGGGATTGTGTGCATCAGGCTTCTGATCAGTTGCTTTTCTTAGCTGGTGCTTCTGGCTTGAGTTTCCAACTGGTTAGTAGGCTTCTTGTGGCTTCGCCACCCTTATTCCTTCATTTTTTTGTGTGGTCAAATCTCTGACCATTTTCTTCTTTTCTTTCTTTCTTCCTCTCTTTTTTTTTCGTGGCTTTGCCACCCTTATCCCTTCCTTTTTTTGGACCTGGAATGTCTCCCTGGTCGATTTTCTTCTAACTTTCCTGCCCAGCTGGTTTCTGCTTTTTTCACACTTCTTCCTAGCCAGTAAGCTCCATTTGTTTCATGCCTTACACACAGTCCCAGGGGCTAGGGGTGTTTATCTAGGTATAAAAGGTTAAGAAAAAAGGGTTCTAAAGGTGGTGGTTTTCTTTTTTTTTTTTTTTTTTTTTTTTTTTTTATGGGGGGGGGTTCCTACTGCCTTCAGTCTTTGCTACCCGTGATCACTTCACCCTAGGCAAATTGTGGTAGCCTCCCTTTTCTTTAAGTGTATGTGGAAAGTGGTTCCACTTTAAGGCTTATAACTCACATTTTAGAGGGCTTTCGTGTTTGGCTCTAAGTGTGGGCTTTTCTCTCATACTCACATCATCCATACTGGTCAGGAGGTACTAAGGAGAGTGGTTTCGGTTTTCCAGCTTGTCTTATCTCCCTCAATTCCCCTCACCTCCAGCTCAGGACGGTTGAGTTTTAAGCCCAAATCAGCACACAACATAAAAAAAACTAGACCTAAAAACACAAAACGAGCACAAACACAGAACACACATATATACATCATACTGGCCATTACGTCCCCCCTCCTACTTCACAAGTGTCTGCCCCAGATAAGGCTGTGAAGTGGAAAAAAAAGTACTGGCCAGTATGGTAGACACACAGACAACAAAATAACAAACAAAAATAACAACTCAAACAGAAACTTCTCACACTTAGGCTATGGAATAGGCTAAGTGGGAGAGGTTTGAACACCGGACAAAATCCACTAAACAAAGAAACACGTATATACAAAAGAAACACAGAAAACATGCTACCAAGAAACAAACCCTAACTTCTCACACTTAGACTATGGAATAGGCTAAGTGTTATGAAGTGGGGTTTGCTTGCAAACACAGATTATACTACCTAACCGAATACCACAACATAACAAAAATACGAAAAGTTAAAAAATCTTAAAAAAAAACTAACTTGGTCAGTAGGGGGGGGGTCTATCGAAGTCGCCTGCTCCTTCGTGGGGCAGGTGGTGCAGGTTGTTCCTTCGGGTTGTCCTCTTCCGTTCCAGTTTCATTTTCCTTCGCCGGCTCCTCGGCTCTTGCCGGCACCTCGGCGTCCGCTGTCTCTTGCTCATCTGCTACTCCGGTCTCTTGGATATGTGGTTCATCAGTCCGGCCACCATGGCCACTCGGTCCTGCAGCTTGCTCCTTCCTCAGGTAGGTCATTTCTTCTAAGATGTTATCCATACTGGCTAACATTCTGTTCATTGCTTTTTGCATCTTGGAGTTTTCCTCCCCGAGATCTGATACTATAGCTTCCATGGCCGCCTGCCTCTGATGCATCATATCCTGCTCTGCAGAGCCCTTCAACATCCTTTCCACAACTCCTGCCAGCTTGATCACCTCTGCCTTCAATTGCTGATTCTCCTCTGCCATTTCAGTGACTGTCCTTTCTAGAGCGGCTTGCTTCTGAGTCAGTATTCTCTGCTCCGCAGACTCCTTCAATACCTGTTCCATTGCTGACGCTAAACGAATCATCTCTCCCCTCATCTGTCTATTTTCCTCAGCCATCTTTTCCACAGATTGTTCAATTCTGTCTCGCCTCTGGTCATGTCCTGGTGCTTCCTGAGCTGTTGTTATCCGAGCAGTGGGTATTGCCTCTTCTCCCATCGCATAAAAGTAGGGCACGCCCTGCCTCATGTACACCGTGTTCGTTCGGACGAACAGAGGGATGTCGAACAATCCTGGGGCGCTCACCATCGTTAGTGGGGTTAGGTCTTCGTCCTCCGAAACGGTGATGTTGTTCCTCATGAAGATTCCCAATATATGGCAGAGGGAAATATTCCGTGCTGGGTGAGTTGCGACGAGGTGACATGTGTATGCAGTCCAGAACCCTAAGTGCAGCTTCTTGCCCTTTTTTGCACACCATATAAGGTACAACTCCGTCATTGATGTCCGGACTGCCGAATTAGACTGCCCCAAAAGATTGTAGTCTAAAAAAAGTTGAACCAGGCGTAAAATGGGGTCGCTAAGGTGGATCGATCGGGAGATCGTGGATTGGAACTGCCCTGCTCCGGGGTGAGTAAGTTCCTCCCAAGCCGACTGGGGCTCAAATTCCACATGCCGGCGGGGAATCCCCCGCTCCCTGTTTCTCCATTCAAGTCCTATTGCCTCCTCCAAACTGCATATACCCAACCTCACAGTCCACTCAATCAGATTCATCCTAATTTCTCCTCCAAATACCCTGAAGCTAACACACTCTATATCCAAATCAGTTGTGACTTCGAATCGAAAAGTTGCGAAAAACTCCTTGGCCAAATCGACCGGGACACTTAACTTCTCATTCCTCAACAACCATTCAAAACCCAACTCATGCAAAAGGGCTAGAAACGATTCACTAATTTGCATCTCATCTAAGGATGGGAGATGAATTACCTTTCCACACTTAACCTTCTTGCCTTTTGCGTTCTTTGTGCGGTAAACTGACTGGAGCTTCTTGTCGTCAAACAACTTCATCTCTTCCACAACGTCATCCGTGAGTTCCACCGTCCAACGCTTATACCGGAGTGGTTCGGCAGGTGGATGCAACAGTTCTCGATGATCGTTGGGGAGTTCCCGCTCCTTGTATTCCTCCTCTTCCATGGTTGTGTCGCTATCTGATTCAGATTCTTCACTGGCCTCGTACTCACTATCGCTCTGTGTCTGCCGGTTTGATGGGGTCCTCCGGGCAGTCTCAGTGATCACTATGCCTGTGTTCGGGGTACGCATTCTTTTGGTTTTTGATTTTTTCTCCACAACGGTCTTGCCCTTTCTTTTCCTTTCTACTTGGTATCTAGCTTCCTCTTCCGCCTCGGTTGGTGGGCGTCTCCTGGGATCTACACTCTTTCTTGGCATCTTCCTTCTCCAATTGTTCGGGGCTCACTGACTCGGGTGCGAGGTCCAGTCCCTCAGCCACCCGCTCGGCTTCCACACCCTGATCCTCTTGCGCCGGACAGGGTTCGTCATCACTCACGATCTCTAGGGGATCCTCCGCCGTGTTCGGCTTCGCCCTGTTGGGTGCCCACTTACCCAAACAACGTTGCGATTTCCTCTGCGGTTTGGGTGGCTCTGCCTTGGAGCCTGTCTTCACTACCAGTTTCCTTCTGACGGGGATCGGTTTTAACTACCGGAGGTGCCCCTGGGGTGGATGCCTCTACCTCTTGTTCTGTTGTCTCTGTTCCTGCTTCCTTGGCTTCACTCTGCTTTTCCCTCTCCTCTTCTCCTTCTGACTGGGATGTCTTATCCTTCGGTATGGGTTCTCTAAGAGCTTGTTCATTCTCTCCTACTGATCTTGGTGCGAGGTCCAGACCCTCAGCCACCAAGTCAGTTGTCTCCTCTCTTCGGTTTACCCTGTTCATTATCGAGTCAAACTCCTCGTCCGTCATGAGGCCCTGTTTCCTGGCTGATTCGTTCAGATCTATCTCTGGCCGTCTTACTTCTTGAAATACTGGGTCCTTCTCGGGCGTCATTTTTGCTCCGCCACTCTCTCCCTGGGTTTCCCTTACTTGGCTGGACTTTTCTTTCGCTCCTCAGAGTCGGAGCTGTAAAACGCGGCGATAGCTTCCAGGTCTGCCGAATCTGGTACCGAGGGTTCCGATGCCGCGGTGGCTGAGGGAGATCCTTCCTTCCGACTGTAGTTCTGCGTGTCTGACCTGTGCATGAGGAATTTCACTGGGTGCGGTTCCTATGCCCCCCGTGTGGCCGAAATTGGTCAATGCCGCCGTCCAGTCCCTAGTCGGGTCTTGTTGGCGGAAGGAATACCATTACGGCATCCAAGAAATAGTGGCCGGCGGTTGAGCAGTCGGTGCGGGTGGTTGTTCGACTGTGGTTGGGCCTTCCGGGGTATCTTCTCGCAGCGGCTGCGTATCTTGGGTGTTCGCCACGACGGGGCTTGATTTTCCTCGCGATAGCTTTCTTACCCATGACTGTAATTTGTGATTTGACGGTAGAAATTAGGGTTTGGTTTGAGAACGATGGTTCTGTGAGAGGGATAGAGGAGAATTTCTTGAAAGGTATTTTGGAAATGAGTGGTTTTTTTGAGGGAGAAAGGGAGGGTCGGTTGGTTTAGTTCGGATTAGAAATGGCAAGTTGCAGGTGGTTTCATCAACCGGCTATCAGTGGTTACCGGTCATGCCGCTTCATGTGAAAAGTGGTTGGGCGACAGGTGTTGGTTCCTGATTGGCTAGCGTGTGTACTCTCTCTGCTCCACACCATTCCAGCACTGCCACCCTGCAAAAGCTGCACACGCTTAATTCAAATTTACGTCCTATCCACAATTTCCCTCTATACTTACCTATTACGGAAAATAATTCAAAATGGCACTTAAATACAAATTGGAGTGACACTAATAGGTAATCTCTTGGTCAAAGTGTACCCCAACCTAAATTTAAGGCCCGAAAATATATTTTTGGATTTTTAGAAAATTTTCAAGCATGCAAAAATTAATTACGTATATACAGTATTTACATTCTCCTTAGGTAATTTGGAATCCTACCTGGCCAGTATATGCAGAATATTATCAAAATGAAACTAGCCACGTGGAATTCCAAATTCCTATCTTACTAATCAGTATGTGACCTTAGTATGTGGTAGTAGTGGAATTTCATCCACTACCCCCACCTCACTATTATCCCTAAAGATTTTCAACCTATGTCCATTCACAACAAAAGGCTCAGAGTTAGAAAGACTCCCTGAAATCTCCACCGCTCCATTAGCTCGGAGGGCTGTTACGATGTACGGTCCTGTCCACTTAGATTTGAGTTTCCCGGGCATTAACTTCAATCTCGACTGGAAGAGTAGTACTTTCTGGCCAACATGGAGCTCCTTGGTTCTCAGATTTCTATCATGCCATATTTCGTTCGCTCCTTGTACACCTGGCCGAGTCGAAAGATTCCAATCTAAGTTCTTCAAGCTCCTGTAATTGCAGCTTCCTTTCCTCCTCACAGGCAGCATCCATATTCACTTTCTGTACTGCCCAGTATGCTCGGTGCTCGATCCCTACAGGTAAGTGGCACATTTTTCCAAAAACTATTCGGTAAGGGGACATACCAATGGGGGTCTTGTAGGCTGTTCGATATGCCCAGAGAGCATCCTCTAATCTCACGCTCCAATCCTTCCGAGAAGGATTTACAGTTTTCTCCAAAATCTTCTTTATCTCTCGATTAGAGATCTCGGCTTGGCCGTTAGCTTGCGGGTGGTAGGGGCTTGAAAGTCTATGGTGCACACCGTACTTTTTCATTAAAGCTTCAATTGTACGATTACAAAAGTGTGTACCTTGATCAGAGATGATCGCCCTTGGGACTCCGAAACGGCTGAAAATGTGACTCTTAAGAATTTGGCCACCTCCTTTGCTTCACACGTACTTGTGGCCGTCGCTTCTACCCATTTGGAGACGTAATCCACCGCGACTAGGATATACAGATTGCCATAGGACGAGGGAAAAGGCCCCATGAAATCCATTCCCCATATGTCGAATAATTCACAAACAATAATCGGTACTTGCGGCATCTCATCTTGGGCAGATATTCCACCGGTCAGTTGGCAACGCTCACAGCTCCGGCAGAACTCGTATGCATCTTTGTTGAGAGTTGGCCAGTAAAAGCCGCTATCCAGAATCTTCCTTGCCGTCTTCTTGGATCCGAAGTGCCCTCCACATGCTAACGAATGGCAGTGGGTCAACACATCCCGCTGTTCCCAGTCAGGAATGCACCTTCTTATCACTTGATCGGATCCTACCCTCCATAGGTAAGGGTCGTCCCAAAAATAATATTTTGCCTCACTCTTGATCTTCATTCGTTGGGCTTTGGTAACACTTGGTACCTCTGGAAGTTCTCCAGTTACTAGGTAGTTGGCCAGGTCCGCATACCATGGCTCCTGCCCTACCTTCTCTTTTCCTTTTGCTGCATCATTCTGACCAGTAAGTTTGTACACTTCTTCCCAATCAATTTTTCTGGGTGCAAAAATCACCTCACATAAGTGTTCCTCTGGAAACTGGTCGTGCACCTCCTCGCTGTTTCCTTCTTGCACTATTCTGCTCAAATGGTCTGCCACCTTGTTTTCGACTCCTCTCTTATCTTCCACCTCCCAATCAAATTCTTGCAACAAGAGTACCCATCGGATCAAGCGTGGTTTTGATTCTCTCTTGGTAACTAGATACTTAAGGGCTGCATGGTCAGTGTATACTACGACCTTAGATCCCAGCAAATATGGCCGGAACTTCTCGAAAGAAAACACCACTGCCAGCATCTCCTTTTCGGTGGTATCGTAATTCCGCTGGGCTTGATTTAGAGTCTTGGACGCATAAAAAATTACGTGCCTCCTCCCATCGATCTTCTGACCCAGCACGGCCCCTACCGCAAAGTCGCTGGCGTCGCACATTACTTCGAAAGGATGGTTCCAATCAGGAGCTCGTATGATAGGTGCGGATACTAATTTTTCTTTGAGAAGATCGAAAGCTGCCTTGCATTGCTCATCAAAAACGAACTCCACATCATTTTGAAGCAGTCTGGTAAGGGTTGGGCGATTTTGGAGAAATCCTTTATAAATCTTCGATAAAATCCAGCATGTCCCAGGAAACCCCTTATTCCCTTCTGATCAGTAGGGAATGGTAATTTGGATATGACATCCACCTTGGCTCGATCCACCTGGATACCTCTTTCTGAGACTACGTGTCCTAGGACTATCCCTTCGGTGACCATAAAATGGCACTTCTCGAAGTTCAAAACCAGACTCTTTGCTTGACACCTTTCCAAAACTATGTCCAAATGATGAAGGCAAGAGTCGAACGAGTCTCCGTAAACCGTGAAGTCATCCATAAATATTTCTATGCACTCCTCAATCAAATCGGAAAATATGCTCATCATGCATCGTTGAAACGTACCTGGAGCGTTGCATAAACCGAAAGGCATGCGACGGTATGCATAGGTTCCAAACGGGCAAGTAAAAGTGGTTTTGTCCTGGTCCTCAGGATCCACGTGAATTTGGAAGTACCCGCTGTACCCATCTAGGAAGCAGAAAAATTTTTTCCAGCTAATCTCTCTAATATCTGGTCGATGAAAGGCAAAGGAAAATGGTCCTTCCTTGTTGCGTTGTTCAGCTTCCGGTAGTCGATGCACATTCGCCAACCCGTGACCAGCCTTGTTGGAATCAGCTCGTTCCTCTCATTCTTGACAACTTGGATCCCGGATTTCTTTGGAACCATGTGGATCGGGCTGACCCACTCACTGTCCGGCACACTGAATAGATAATCCCTAGCGACAACAACTTCAAGATTTCCTTTAAAATTCCTCTCGCATGTTAGGGTTTACCTTCCTTTGAGCATCTCGATGAGCCTTCGCTCCCTCTTCTAGCCTGATGTGGTGCATGCAAACGTCGGGGCTTATCCCTACTAGATCTGTAAGGCTCCATCCGATTGCCTTCTTATTCCTATTCAACACAGTCAGTAGCCGCGCTTCTTGTTCTTTTGTGAGACTGCTGTTGATGATTACGGGATATGAGTTCTCCTCCCCGAGGTAGGCATACTTCAAGTTCGATGGTAACTTTTTTAGCTCGACTTGGGGTGGAAGTGTGTCTTCGGGTAGAGGGTTTTTCTGGGCCTCCCCGTCTTTCTTTAAGTCTTCCCTGAAGGTTCTTCCGTACTGACTGGAAGCTTGGCCCCTGCGGCTCCAATGAACGCCGACTTTTGACAGAATTCCTTGATCGCTCCTTCTATTTCTTCGTCGGTCAACCCCTGGCTACTGATCAACTCACACCACGCAGCAGCTTCTTCGTCGGCCTGATCACAAGCATCTAAAGCCTGGAGTTTTTCCTGTAATAGTTCGGTCTCAAGAAAATCTTGGACTAGAGGGTCAATCACATCAACAAAGCATAGATTTTCAGAATCAATGGGTTTCTTCATGGCATCATTTATATCAAAAGTAAACTTCTCACCATTAAAATCAATGCAAATAGTCCCCTCGGCCATATCCACTATTGTCTTAGCCGTTCTCAAAAAAAGGTCTCCCTAACAAGACTCCACTAGACTCTCTCGCTTCATGCTCACTCATTTTGATCACATAAAAATCAGCAGGGTATGTGAACTCCTGTACTCTAACCAACACGTTCTCTAAAACTCCCTCAGGGCTTATGCACGACCTATCAGCCAGCTGGATCAACACCCTAGTGTTTGACAGCCTCACTCCTTTCAGTCGGTTATAGATTGATAATGGCATGACATTAATGGAAGCTCCAAGATCACACATCGCATGTTCAACCTTCACATCCCCTATAGTTATGGGTAAAGTGAACATACCTGGATCGGCCCTTTTGGCGGGCAGTTTCTCTTGCACAATTGCGGATGCGATCCCTTCCACCATGATTTGCCATCTTTTTGAGCTTTCCCGGCTATGAAATCCTTAATGAATTTTCCGAGCGGGGGTAGTTTCACGGCTTGGAGGAATGGTATGGTGACGTCCAACCTTCCAAAAATCGACAAGTAGTCGACCGGGTTCTCTTTCTTCCTCTTTGTAACAAATCGGAATGGGAATGGTTTCTCCCCTTTTTTCTCTTCTACGGGTTCCTCAGCAACTTTCTTTGGTAGCTCTTGGGTCCGAGCCTCCATTC
>NC_056042.1:23807103-23913766 GCF_004379255.2 Salvia splendens | reverse complement strand
TATATTACTAAATAGTGTTCACGCCCGTGCGATGCACGGGTCATTTTTAATTTCTTCAGTATTATTTCGATTTTGCGCAATAAAAGTTGTGAAATGATAAAAAAGAAATTCACATCCTCTTACTTTGGATTATACTTTTTCAATCCATTAACCCCACATAGACACAAGAGTGGTGTTTAAAATGCTTACTTTTTCTTAAAATTATGATCAGACGATGTTCACATTAAAATTTCAACACATATTTGTGTGACATTTTAATAAACTGTCTTGACATTTAAATATCAGACTTAAAATTAAAAAGCATTTTAAATCTGTGAAAATATGAATTAACCGTTGAGTTATAACTGTAGGAGCAAGTTTACGTTGCAATAATTTAATATTGCACTGGTGAGACACTTTCTAGTCGAGATTCATTTCATTGCAAAATAGCGACCCTATACACTAAAAACCCAAACCTTGAAACCTAAATCCTAAACCTTAACTTTAAAATATACTCATCATAACCAACAAATGAGCCAAATTTTGATATATGTTGAATTTTAGTATTTTCACATTAAAAAAAATATTATTTGCTAGTATTTTAAAATTTTATTCAAATCAAAGGAAGACCGTGCCTTGTTAATATTTTTGAGAATTTGTATGCATGTTTATAATGATAGATTGAAATTAAAGTCTAGGGGGAAAAATTGAATCTTTATTTCATTACACTTGTAAATCTATTTGGAGATTTTATTTATAAGACCAATTATTACTACTATTGTCTAAATAGCAAAAAATAATCAATAAGTACCTTCATTTTATCATTAACCACGATTATGGGATAAAATTCTGAATATATGTAATCAAAATAATCCATAAATATATATTAAAAGATACTTAAAGATCAACATCATCGGCAACAACAAATATAATATGATACTTGATAACATGCTAACCAAAATATAAAATTGAATAGAGTGATGGACGAATTACCGATAGCAAAAAATAATGAACAATCGAGAAACCAATTAGTAAATGAACAAATCAAGAAACCAATTATTTTCGGGTATACCGTTACCGTTACCATACGTTATTACGGTATACCGAAACACGGTACGGTATACCGTAATAACGGTATGGTAACGGTATCAAAAAATATCATACCGAATTTCCGGTATACCGGAATTTCGGTATACCGAAAATTCGGTACGGTATCGGTATTGAATTTTGTCATATCGTACTTTCCGGTACGGTATGCGGTATGGCACGGTCGGTACGGTATACCGTACCGACCCACCCCTAACCAAAAGTAGGTAAATGCAATGCTCTACTATAACAAGAAGTCGTGAGGGAGAGAAAGAGAGCTTCTAGACAAATCTGAATATTCACCTACAACAGATCTTAAATTTCTCACGGTCATTTGCCAAAATTCCACACCCCTTTGGAAAGCAAGGATGAGACAACAAGATTACGAAATGGGAGCTTTCAGATACGAGGAGGGTGGAGCGGCGAAGGGGAGGAGGGTGGAATGGATAGGGTGAAAATTATTAGGGCATCCACAATGACGCGCCCTATGGCGCTCCACGGCTGCAGTTTTATCCTCCTACTCTCACCTGCAATGGGGCGCCCTAAGGCGCGCCCTATTCATTTTTATTTATTTGAATATTTAAATAACAAAAAATTGGGCAAAAACTTCATTTCATATATAAAAATTAATACATTACAATACGAATTAAAAAAAATACGCAAACTCAACGACGGCGGTTACGGGCCCACACTTCTTCAATCATGTCGTTCATGAGTTGCGCATGGTCTTGTTGGTTGCGCATTGAGGCCTGTCTAGCTAGAACCTCGTCGAAGCCCGACGGCAATCCTCTAGCGGGGGGTTCGGTCGCCGTGCTGGACGCGCTAGATGCACCGTCATCATCATTCCACTCGGTGTTGCTCCCACCTTCATGCTCGACTATCATGTTGTGCATGATAATGCACGCATACATGACGTCGGCGATGATTTCCTTGAACCCAAGACGAGTCGGCCCTCTCACAACGGCCCACCGTGATCGGAACACACCAAATGCCCGCTCGACATCCTTCCGCGCCGACTCCTGCTTTTGCGCAAATAAAACCCTCTTCTCACCCATTGGGCAGCTGATCGTCTTCATAAAAACAGGCCACCGTGGGTATATGCCATCGGCCAAGTAGTACCCCATGTGGTATCGACGCCTGTTGGCAGTGAACTCGATGGTCAGGCCGTTGCCGTTGCATTGCTCGGCGAAGAGGGTGGAGGAGTTGAGGACGTTGATGTCGTTGTTCCACCAGGCTACGTCGAAGTATGCATGCCAGATCCAGAGCCGATGGTCATCGACGACTTCGAGGATCAAAGTCGAGTGGCTGCCCTTGTATCCACTAGTGAATTGGCCTCTCCACGCCATCGGACAATTCTTCCACTCCCAGTACATACAATCGATGCTCCCTAGCATCCCAGGAAAGTCGTGCGCCATCTCGTGCATCTTTATCAGGCCCAGGCAATCAGCGGCAGTCGGCTTGCGCAAATATGTGTCGCCTAGGCCTCCACAACTCCCCTACAAAATCTCTTCAAGCACTCCTGGCCTGTTGTCTCCCCGACGTGGAGGTACTCGTCGAAAATTTCCGTCGTGGTGCCGTATGCCAACTGACGGAGTGCAGCCGTGCACTTTTGCAACGGTGTAAGGCCGGGTCTGCCGATGCCGTCTTCCCGATACGTGAAGTATTCATCACGTGACGACAACGTCCGGACAATGCTGAGAAATAGGTAACGCGGCATTCTAAACCGCCGGCGGAAAACAGTCGGTCCCCACCGTGGTTCATTGGCAAAATAGTCTTCAACCAGACGTTGGTGAGTTTCCGCGTGGTCGCGTCGGACAGACGTCCGACTTCGAATAGGCCTGCGGATCTGTTCCGCCACCGCCGCCTCCTCCTCGTGCTGCAGTTCGAGTAAGCATTCCGCCATGGCCTCTTCAACCGCTGCATCTAAGGGGCTGCCCTGGTATTATCGCCGTGGTTCATTTTGGTATGTGAGATAGGTAGAAATGTGAGAGAGGAGCGAAACGAGAGAGACGAGATGTTCGTATGAACAAGTGAATGAGAAACGAGGTTTAAATAGAAAAAAAATAAAAAAACGTGTGGCATCGTCCGCTACCATCGTCTGCCGATCCCGCAATGGGGCGTCCGATGGCGCGGACGATGGCCTATCGTCCGCCGAGCCCACAATGGCGCTGACGATGGGCCATCGTCCGCGCTTCAACAGTGGACGATGCATCGGGCGTGGGCGTAGGGCGCGGACGATGGCAGGCACCCACAATGGGGCGGACGGTGGCGCCCGCGGACGATGGCACGCATCGGGCGTCCCATTGTGGATGCCCTTAGAATTGGGGTAAAAATGAAAAAGATAGGGTGAAAATTATTAGAATTACGGTAAAAATATTAGGGATAATATGATCAATTCATAAATATTGTAGGATAAATAATACTTAAAAGAAAAAAAAAAGAGAAAAACTTAAAAAATCCCTTATCTTGATCCCATATTCTAGAAGCACTAACAAACTTAATCCTATATTAAAAAAAATCAATAAATTTAGTACCTTTTTCTGAAATCTCTATTAATTACCAGGCCAATCTTATGTCTAAAAATAAGAAGATATCCCTAAAGAAATAATTATTCTCAGTTGACTTTCTCATCATATTATTATTTAAAGGCATCTACGAAACCCTTTCTCCTTTATTAGTTTCTCCAAACCAAAAATGGTTTCTCTCTCACATTTCTTGGCTGTGCTACTCTCCTTATCCATCTTCTTCTTCTTCCTTCACAAATGGCGCCGCAGCAACTCTCCGAAGCCCTGGGGAAGGCTGCCACCTTCTCCATCAAAGCTACCAGTCATCGGAAACCTCCACCAGCTGAGCTCAGCCCCCCACAGATCCCTCCAGTCACTCTCCCGCCGCTACGGCACCCTCATGCTTCTCATCGCCTCCTCGGCTGAGGCGGCACGTGAGATCATGAAAAACCAAGACCTGATCTTCTCAAGCAGGCCCCAACTCAGCATCGCGAGCAGGCTGTTTTACAACAACCAGGATATGGCGTTCGCACCGTATGGAGAACACTGGCGGCAGATCCGCAGCATATGCGTGCTTCATCTTCTGAGCAATAAAAGGGTTCAGTCCTATCGCGGTGTGAGGGAGGAAGAGACTTCCCTCATGGTTGATAAGATCAGAAGGTTGGGTGCTTCTTCAAATCCCGTGAACTTGAGCGACGTCATTCAGTCTTTGACGATCGACGTGATTTGTAGAGTGGCGCTTGGGAAGAAGTATAGTTTGGGGAGTCATTTCAAGGAGATTTTTGGTGAGTTTGGGGAGCTGGTGGGGATTTTACCTTCGTGGGAATACATTCCTTGGCTGAGTTGGATGCGAAGGTTTGATGGTTTGGATAATAGAGTAGACAGAGCTGCTAAGAAGATGGATAGGTTTTTGGAGGTTGTGATTCAAGAACATAGAGTTAGGGAGAGGAGAGAGGGTGATGGTGGTGAGATGGATTTTGTGGACATATTGCTTGATTTTCAAAGAGAGAATGCAAGTCGCAGCCCTATTGAAGATGACACTATCAAAGCTATCGTCTTGGTATGAATGCTTTTCTTTTCTTAAACCCCGGTATCTTCTTTTTATGTTGCCCCATTTTGATTGAATAGTATTACTTTTGTGGGATACGTTTGTTGCAGGAACAGATACTTCATATACAACTCTTGAGTGGGCGATGACGGAGCTGATACGAAATCCATAAACAATGATAACTTTGCAAAATGAAGTGAGAGAAGTAGCTGGAAATAAGGATGAAATTGATGAGCTTCCTTATCTGAAAGCAGTGATCAAGGAGAGTTTAAGGTTGCATTCGCCGGGGCCATTGTTGCTCCCTCGTGAATTAACTCAAGACACAAGAGTATTGGGCTATGATGTCGCTTCTGGTACGCCTGTGATGATTAATGTTTGGGAGATTTCTAGGGACCCGTCATTGTGGAAAAATCCTGAGGAGTTTCGTCCAGAGAGATTCCTTGAAATGAGCATGGATGTTACAGGTCTGCATTTTGAGTTGACTCCGTTTGGGGCAGGCAGGAGGGGTTGCCCTGGTATTACCTTCGCGATGGTGGTGGATGAGCTCACATTAGCCAAGTTGGTACACAAGTTCGATTTTGGATTGCCTAATGGAGCGAAAATGAAAGAGTTAGATGTGAGTGAATCTAGTGGAGTCATAATCCATAAAAAGTGTCATTTGTTTGTTGTGGCTACTTCACATGTTTTTTAGATAACGAAACGTGGATATTTTAAAAATCGTATTGGATCAATCGGTTCAACTGTGAACTGACGTGTTCCATGCTTGATGTTGAGAAGAGTTGAACTTGAAAAAAATATCAATGATATTTGAACTATTATCTTGCTTGAGAAAATGATTCTTCTTAGTCTCCTCTCGTTCCATGTTATTAGAGGCATTTATTTTTTACACGAAAAATAAAAAATAGATATATGTGAAGTGGAGATAATAAAGTAAAAGAATAGATAAAGTAAGAGAGATGAAGAAAAAATAAAGTAACTGAGAGGATAAAGTCTAAGAGAGTGTATAGCTTTTTGCCAAATATATATAGAAATGAGTCTATTAACGTGAACAGAAGGAGAATTTCTTTCCTCTGAGTTCTTAAACATATTCTTAGTGAGTTGGGAGTGTTTCTTTTGAGAGGTTCCTTGTGACATCCCCTACTTTTAATCATACTTCCTGATGTCAAAATCTTCAGTACAGATTGTAACGGCTTGAGTCTTAGAGCATCCACAACCGTGCTCTTGCCAGCGAGCACGGTTGTGGGCCCGGCGCCACTATTCATGTCTGCTCTCTGGCAAGAGCATAACACCCACAGCTGTGCTCTTCCGCAAGGACGAGCACAATTCAATTAAACAAAAACATTTCCATAATATTAAAATTCATTAAAAACCCACAATAAATATTACAAATAAAACAAAAAAGACATAATTAAAATCCTAAAAATTAAAAATTACATAAATAAACTCCTAAAAATAAAAAATTACATAATTATTGGCTAATATTACCCGAGGAAGACTACTCATCCGGCGGCACTAACCCCAATTATTTTTGGGGACCCAATATCATGGTCTCGTGCGTTTGAAGTTGTGTGGGGGTCATAGTTGGCCTAAGAGCATCCACATCGAGTTGTTCGGGGGTGGAGGTGGCGCATAGGAAGCGGGTTCTGGAGCGGGGGCAGATGGAGTCGCGGCGCGACGGGAACCACTTGGTCCGGCGTCGGGAACCACTTCTTCCCGACGTCGGGAACCACTTCTTTCCTTGCGGTCGGCGTCGGGAACCACTTGGTCCGGCATCGGGGCTACCCAAGTTAGCTCCGGCGAGTTGGCTAACCACTTCTTCGTTGGCTCGGCCGATGGAGTTGCGCACCATACTCTCGTTGCGCTCGATCGTTCCCGGCGGTCGGTTGTCATTGTACCGGCGAGAGACGCGCCACCAAAAGTGATCGCCGGATTGGTTCGTGCCAACTACCGCATCTTCGGAGATTTCCAAGTACGCCTTGAACAATTTATCCATCTCCGCCGTAGTGTACGGTGTGCGGACACCGCGAGTAGGAGGAGGCGGAGTTTGGGAGGGGGTGGTCGGCCTAGGCTCCGGTGTCTACCCGTATCGCCCTTCGGAGGCACCTTGGTCGTCGATTGGGTATGGCCGGTAGCCACCCGGGACGCCCGAATCTAGAGTTTGAGGAGGGGCCAAATATTTCGTTTCCGGACTAGGAAACGGTTGTGAACCGAACCATTCGGGGTTCCAACCGTGAGAGGGCGGGTGGTCATCGCCTTGGCCGGACATTGTTATGTTGTAGGGTATGAGAGGATGAAGATGAATGAATGAAGATGAGAATGGATATGGGAGAATGAAGATGAGAATTGTGTAGTTTGATGTGAATTTTTGGGTGTGAAATGGGGGTATTTATAGATGAAAGTGTGTATTTTTGGGGGAAAAAATAAAAAAAAATTAAAAAGTGGTAAAAAACGGTAATAAACAGATAAATTTTTTTTGGGAAGTGAAAAAAAATTATTTTTACTTTTAATTGGTTTTTTAATTAAAAACCGATTTTTAATTAAAAAAAATTCAAAGGCAACGGCTATGCCGTTGCCTAATCGCCGCGCGCCACGTGTCCTGCTCGCTGGCACGACACTGCTCGATGCATCGAGCAGCGCCGTGCCAGCGGCACGAGCGCAGCGGTGGCGAGACACGTCTGTGCCATCGGCGCGGACGGACGCGGGTTGGGCCACCACCGTTGTGGATGCTCTTAGACCGATATATCCTCAAAGACCACATGTTTTTAGTGTGTTGTCCTTACTTACACACTACTAGGAAAATTCTCACGGGGGCACCCATCCATAAATGCGCTTAACCTTAGAGTATTAAAGGCCTAGGTGGAACGGGGGTAGTTCAATCGGCCCTCACTCGTGCGTCTAGCCTGAGCCTCAGCTCCGCAATAGATCGGTCTTCTTCCTCATCTGCATGGCTCTCGTTGTTGAGAGTGTCCTTATCATTGAAGCAACTAGAAAATTATCTTGGGAGAAAATGCATAGGTATGTTTGATTTTATAATAAATAGGGGTGAGCAAAAAAACCGGAAACCGAATATCCGAACCGAATCAAACCGAAATTTTGAAATTCGGTTCGGTTATTTCAGTTTTTCGGTTCGGTTCGGTTTTGAAAATACAAAAATTTCAGTTTTTCAGTTCGGTTCGGTTCGGGCGAAGAAAAAAACCGAAAAACCGAATAACCGAATTATATATATATATTATATTCTATTAATTTAATATATTATATATATTATATTATATATAATATATAGTATATTCTTTTAATAAATTCTACTATATTATATATATTATATGTATTATTAATTTTATATTATATATAAAATAAATAAATTACACATATATATATTAATATTATATTTATTTTTTCGGGTTTTTCGATTTTTTCAGTTTTGTTCGGGTTTTTCGGTTTTTTAAGTTCGGTTTTCGGTTTTTCGGTTTCGGTTTTTCAGTTTTTCGGGTTCGGTTCGGTTTGGATTTTGAACTAAATTCAGTTTTTCGGTTTTGGTTCGTTTTGACAAAAAACCGAACCGAAACCCGAATGCACACCCCTAATAATAAATGTGAGTTAAATGACCTACTTATTATTTTTAGTAAAAGTAAATATGACTCTATTTGTGAAACGAACTAAAATATCAAAACTTAGACTTGGGACCAAGGAAGTACTACAATTTAGTATTGGACGCAGATAAATTATTTTCGTGTTGGTGGCAAATGTTAAAAGGTTAAAGATATGTATTCCCCTAATAATTAATGGATAATTTTCTATTTTCCCCTTCCACCATTCTTGTTTTATTCTTCCGCCATGATCAGTCATCAAAGGAATCCTCATGGGTTTACTTATGTAATATGACTGCACAGGTTGGGAACATAGAATTTCTGCCGAAATAAACTCGTCAAAACCAAAAAATATAATCACACAAACATTTCCAAAATAAAATCAAATATGCATCTTACAGAAGCCGTTGAGGGCTGCAAATGCCAAATGGGTTAAAGTCCGACAGTCATGGAAAGTTAGTTTCTTGACACAATAAGGGCTCGTTTGATGAGTGATGTTAGATATACATAGCTTAGTTAGTGACCAAGATATAGAATCAAGTTAGGAAAAGATATGATTTTAATAACACATGTTTGATACCCTAGTTAATTTTTTTTCTAATAAACCCATTATGTTTGATAGAAAAGTTATGAAATCAGAAATAAATATGCAATCACAAATTTGACCTTATTAAATTTATTTATTTCCTACATTGTCCTTTTGCATTAACCTAATCAAATCTTCTAAATTTATATATACTTTACGTAGGAAACAAAAAGTTTTGGCTCTTTTTCCCCTCCTTGTTTCTCACGATTAGATTTGTCCTCCAAACCTAAATCAAATTTGTTTATTAAGTGTGTATATAACCACAATTCACTTGCAAATGATTTAAATACTCACATATACAAGGCATACCTTCAAAAAATTTACAAACAATATAATAATATGTTAAACAAAATTCATATTCTATGCACCCAAAACATTTTCAAGATGGTATGCAGCCCCAAAATTGTCAACATATTCATGAGCTACATAGTAAAATTTTGAAAAGTTTTTTACTCCAAAAAATGTCAGCATATCCATGAGTTACCCCCAATAAAATTACCATGAAAAACAAAATAAATACTACATCATTGGGAATAAATAAAGCTCTATTGTTGGCACACAAAAAAAGCAGACAATGTACAATTACACTGCATAAGAAATTAATGAAACAAATATATACAAATAGATATGCTTAACGAATTCTAAATCTCTAATTTGTGAAGTGCCTGCCCAAATGGGTTAATCCTAAAAAAACTGAAATTCTTGCTGAAAATTTATGAAACTATGGGATTTGAAAATTCATGAAACTACACTATCTGAAAATTCAAGTTACGCTAGAAATATTTCTGAAACTATTGTGCTAATCCTCAAACCAATTAACACATGTCACGCTAGAAAAATCTGACTATTAATAAACACTCACCGGATGCAATATTTGCAGATGTATCTTCTGTGATTTGCTTGAAGAGCGCTGGAAGAAAAGTATATTTTGATTCAAAGAGAGAATGAATTGAAAGAGCATTGGAAGAAAAGGGTATGAAGGAGATAAAATTTGTATTCTGGATTCATGAATAGAGGCAGATTACTATCCGAGGCAGATTACTATCCGAGGAATTTGGAGAGATACATATCGCTGATTTTGAAGCTGAATTTGCGGGCCGAGATGGGCTTTAGAGAAAATCAAGGGCTTGTAAGGTAGTGTAACTATGATACCAAACATATAGAAATGTATAGATACATATCTATATCTAGGTATTACTAACTTATCAGGCCCTAAATATTCTAACGCTGAAAAGATTCTAGGGGAGATGGGCCTTAAAAGTTAATTGGTGTACACATGAATATACACATGCACGTAGTCGGGCCACACTCATTTTCACAGGCCCATATGAAAATTTTCATTTTGTATCTAAGAATCGAGTTTGATAGAAAACAACCTTTTTCTAAGCTATTCAATAGTATTAGTCTGGCCCATATAGATAATTGTGAGAATCTAAAAAGAGATATCAAAATTAAAAATTAAATAGTAAACAAATGAAAAACTAATAGTACTCCCTCCATTTCTAAAAATAGAAATACATTTTTGGTTCGTTCTAAAACTAAAAAAAAATATTTTAAAAAATGGATATCTAGAACTAATTCTACTATTTTTTCTCCTCATCTCTTTTGTATTTTTCCAATTTAATAAAATTAATTAGCAATAATAAACTTTTAATATCATCAAGTAATTTATATAATAACTTTAAAATTAATTTTACCTATCAAAAAATTTAAATAACAATATTTAAAACAAAATAAAAGTAAAAAAAAGTAAAAAAAAGGAAACAATGTCGAGGTTCGAGTAATTACCGGTAGATGGGAATTAATTTTAATCATCTTTAAAAAAAATTAAAATAATTAAAAGAGGTCACATTTTCCAATTTCCAAAAATGCACTTAATCTAGTCATTAGTTAATATTAATGCACATGGATAACACTATGTGTCACGACCGCCCTTTAGGGTTAATAAATACGAGCGATCGTGATTAAAAGAACTTAATAAACAGACGAAGAAAACTAGGGTTTCAATAAAGAGTTTGACCAATAATTAATATTTAATAAAAAGGGGCCAAGAGGTTGGCATTATCCAAATAATTAGGTTCAAAGCTAAAAGATTGATGAGAAAAAAAACAATGTCTTAGCGGAAGCGTTCAAGAGAAAGAGTGACGTCATGTGTGGAGACACAACGACACTCATAGTTCACAACTAACCAAACCTTGCTTCAATTTTAAATTGCTCAACACCACCAATTGCTCGTCGCCGCTCAACCTGCACATAGGGAAAACACATGCAGGGCTGAGTACTTAATATACTCAGTGGGCTTATGCCAAAAACATTTGATGAAAGTTATGTCATCCATACCATAGTGAACTCAAGTTTTACATTTAGAAAATAAATATCATCGAGTATCACAAAACAATTTCATAGACTGGCCAGTCAAAATAATCTCCCCACTTTCTCAACAATCATTCAATCACATCCTCTTTCCATAGTGCGACGAAAGTGTGGCCACACTATTCGCCCACGAGACCGGCCGACTAGCAAGGACGGCTCACGATCCGACCTATGTACACTAGCCTGATAGGGTTTGCGGCCCTACTCAGACCCGAATTCGTTTAACATAGCCCTATAGCCTAATGGAGCGAACTCACAAACCAGGCATCAGGCAACAATCTCAACATAGTCCTATAGCCTAATGGAGCGAACTCACAAACTAGGCATCAAGCGACAATCTCATCATCAAAATAAACATGGCATGACATAACAATTTAAACCACCCTTATTCCACCATAATCATACTTTTGAAAGTGTAAAAGAGTTTAGTAAAAGAAAGCCCACCTCGACTGCTTAATTCTCAAGTACTCTCTTCCCTTTGGTATCACGATTCACTTGCGATGATTCACCTTTAACATTTAGATTATATATATATCAACACACTTTTCAAATAAATAAATAAAAATGCATGCATCCTAAGTAAAGTCTTTTATCTCGTTTCTCGATTTTCGCATATTTTCGATTATTCGGCGGCCGCTTGTGCCCATAATCCCCCCGTTGGCTCCTCGTCTTCCCTCCAAAATGTAGAAATTAATCCCAATATTTATTTAAGCGCGTAATTAAATTCCCGCAATTATTTCTCTTCAAATTAATTATTTCCGACATAAGATAAAATTATTCACTCTTTAAATTATTTCAGAGATTGATTAAATATTCGTCACGATTAATTATCGGCCCAAAACTTAATTATTTCCCCACCTTATATCTCCAATTTAATTAAGAGGCCCCAAATAAAAATAAAAGAGGGCCCAAACTTTAAATAAATCCTCCCATTTAATTATAAGGCCAAAGATTTTTTTTAAAAAAAACAAGGGCCCAAATCTACCAAAAAAAAAACAAATGGCCCAAAATCGACTCCCACATCCCCCACGTCTCTTTCTTCCTCTCTCTCCTTTTCTATCTCTTCGGCCAACTGATATCTCTCTCAATTTCCGTCGCCTTCTCCAGTTCACCCCTCGTCGCCGGCCTCCACTCACCGGGAAGACAAAAGGCGGCCGCCACGGTGCTGTCGGCGTAGTCGCCGGTCAGCTTCGACAGCCTCCGTCGCACGACACCGCTGCTGCTGTCGAGATCACGATGCCGCTGCCGCCGCTGCCGCCGCTGCCGTCGTACGCTGTCGCTGCCGCGTGAGTTGGAAGACTCCAGCGGCGCACGTCCCTCGACTTTCGTGTGGCGGTCTTTCGTCGACGATCTCTTCGCCGGCGGCTGCAAAACCACCAGCGGCTTCTCCTCCGCCGTATCCGGCACCTCCTCCTTCATGAGCGCCATGCGGAGCAGCTGCACCGCCGTGAAAAAACCCGAAAGGGTGCGGACAGGATTGGGTTCAAGTCGCCATGGGCTAGACGTTCGACAGCCACCGTTTCTCATCGTTTCAGCCCCGAAACAACTCCGAACAGCCCCGCACAACCCCGAAGATAAGTTCCAGTTCAATTTCGTTTGTGTGTTCCATTATAATTCAACTTTTCTTGCGTTTAAAGTTTGTAAGGTTAGAGGAGGGTTCGATTGGTATTAAATCCTTATGTTTTATTCACAACGTGAGGGTTCGGTCGAGAGTTGACAGATGGGAGTAACTAAGTCCATGAATTATATGAAAAGCTCACAAATTGAAGAATTGAAATTGCATACCATGCTCTTGTATGAAGTACAACATAAGGTTTTGAATTGGGAGGAAATATACCTTGAATAGGTTTCGAAAGAACAACTGATAGCTTCGTCTTTCAAGTCTTGTTTCACGGTTTCTGCCGGAAGAATATTGAATGAGTTGATTGAAAAAAAAACGTGTAAAATCGAGGGAAATTTCTACAGAATTACCTTGAATTAAGGTTGAGAGGAAAAGCCTTGTCTTCTTGATTGCAGAGATAGGAGAGAACGGTTTTTGGGAAGGAAATAATATAAAGGGAGGGGTGGTTTGGATGTGAGAGAGATTTAGGGAGTGATGGGGAATGGGCGGTTTTCTTTTAATCGTGGGATTAGGAAGATTTCAAAATTTTCCTTTTTTTATTTTGATCTAAATTGAATTTATTTGATATTTATTTGCAGATCACGGAGGAGAAAAATCTGTACATAATATTTAATTAAAATTTGAATTAATGCAGCCCACAATTTATTTATCACAGATTGAATTTCTATATTATTTATCCAATTTATTCGATTCAGCTCGCGAATCGAGTCCAATATATTTATTCCTCGCGGAAAGGAATTATTTTAAATTCACGTAGTAATTTATTTCACAAAACCCTAGTTCAGCGACAAATTCCACTTAACAATTAATTCACGGACCTTGCAATATTAATAGCATTAAATACAAGTACTTTAGGGTTCAAAACTTAGGTTTAGAAAAACGGGGCGTTACATCCTATCAACCTTAACAGAAATTTCGTCCCGAAATTTGTTACCCTCAAGTAAAGAGTTCTGGGTACAACGGGTCCCACTCCTTCAAGAAATTCATAAGGCCCAATAAATCGCGGCTTCAATTTGCCCTTGACGCCAAATCGTGCTATCCCTTTTGACGGGGATACCTTCAGGAAAACTTTGTCGCCAGCTTGGAATTGTAAGTCAGTTCGTCGGACATCCGCGTATGATTTCTGTCTGTCTTGAGCTTCTTTCACGAATTTTCCGAACGATTCCCACCATTTCTTCAACTGCATCGGGTCCAAGTATTCTTTTCTCGCCAACTTCGTCCTAGTAGAGCGGCAATCTACACTTTCTTCCGTATAATGCCTCATACGGTGCCATGTTTATCGTTGCCTGAAAACTGTTGTTGTAAGCGAATCCAATCAGTGGTAGTGCTGCCTCTCAGCTTCCTCCTAGGTCGAGTACCACGGCTCTCAACATATCCTCGAGAGTTTGGATCGTTCTCTCGGGCTGTCCATCAGTTTGTGGGTGGAACGCTGTGCTGAAGTTCAATTTGGTTCCAAGCTCTTTCTGTACACTTATCAAAAATCTTGAGGTAAAATTTGGGTCACGATCGGACGTGATAGTTGTTGGGACTCCATGCAATCAAACTATCTCCTTTATGTAAATTTGAGCCAGTTTGTTGGATCCATAGCTTATGAGAATCGGTATGAAATGCGCACTCTTGGTAAGTCGATCTATAATTACCCAAATAGCGGTGTTCCATCTCAGAGTCCTCGGCAATCCCGTCACAAAATCTATGGCGATGTGCTCCCATTTCCACTCAAGAATCTCTAGTGGTTGTAACTTTCCACGGTCGTTGATGTAGAGTCTTCACTTGCTGGCAATCTAAACATCTCTCAACGAATGACGATATGTCCATTTTCATACCATTCCACCAAAAGAACTTCTTCAGGTCTCGATACATTTCCGTACTTCCTGGGTGGGAGGTACAAGGAGTCTCATGTGCTTCACTCATAACCTCGTTTTTGAGCTTCTCGTTATCCGGCATGCATAGTCTTCATTCGAAAGTAAGGGCATTGTCACATTCTTCACTAAAACTCACAGATTCACCGGTACGCACTTCTACACGAATTGCCTCCAATTTCACATCCATCCGTTGTGCTTCAATAATTCTCGACCTTAGATCAGGTTCAACAGCTAAAGTGGCGATTCACGCTTCCACTGTTTCAGAAGCCCTCACCACTTCCAAACGCATCTTGCTAAACTCGCGAATTAGGCTTTCTTTTTTGGTGAGAAAAGTAGCCAGTTGGGAATGGTCCTTCCGGCTCAAAGCATCTGCCACTACATTTGCTTTGTTGGGGTGGTAATTGATGCTACAATCGTAGTCCTTCACCAACTCGAGCCATCTTCGTTGCCACATGTTCAAATCTTTCTGCTCGAAGAAATACTTTAGACTTTTGTGGTCTGTAAAGATATCACATCGAACTTCGTAGAGATGATGTCTCCAAATCTTTAAGGCGTGTACTACCGCTGCTAACTCCAAGTCGTGGGTTGGATAGTTCAACTCGTGTGGCCTCAATTGTCGTGATGCATAAGCAATCACTTTGTTGTTCTGCATCAACACACATCCAAGTCCCACCTTCGAAGTGTCAGTGTACACCACGTAGTTCACTCCAGGCTCTGGCATAGCTAGAATCGGTGCACTAGTTAGCTTTTCCTTTAACAGTTGAAACTTGCCTCACACTCTGGGGTCCAATTGACTTTTACCCCCTTCTTTAGTTGTTGGGTCATGGGTCTCAATATCTTGGAGAATCCCTCTATAAACCTTCGGTAGTATCCTGCCAAGCCTAGGAAACTACGAATCTCGTTCGGTGTTGAATGTGCTTTCCATTGTTGTACCGCCTCAACCTTGGCGGGATCCACTCGAATTCCTTCTGCCAACACAATGTGACCAAGGAAGTTTACTTACTTAAGTCAGAACTCGCACTTGCTAAATTTGGCATACAATTTCTCACTTCTCAACGTCTCCAAAGTGATTCGCAGGTGTTCCTCGTGTTCCTTCTCATCCTTCGAGTAGACGAGTACATCATCTATGAAGACCAAGACGAATTTATGAAAGTATGGATGAAGCACTCGATTCATCAAATCCATGAATACCGCAGGTGCATTCGTCAATCCAAACGGCATTACCACAAACTCATAGTGACCATATCTTGTGCGAAAAGCAGTCTTCGGTATGTCTTCTCTTCGGACTCTCAACTGATGGTATCCGGACCTTAAGTCCATCTTTGAGAACACACCGGCTCCTCGAAGTCGATCGAATAGGCCATCTATCCTCGGCAGTGGATATTTGTTCTTGAGAGTCATCTTGTTCAACTCTCTATAATCGATACACATTCTCAGCGTTCCGTCATTCTTCTTCAAAAATAGTATTGGTGCACCCCAACATGGCACACTGAATTTGATGAAACCCAGGTTTTACAGTTCTTGCAGTTGCATCTTGAGTTCTTCCAACTCCTTAGTCATCATTTTGTATGTTGTCCTAGATTTTTAGGGTTGATCATGGCTCCAAGTCAATTGTAAACTACGACTGTCTATTTGTCAGGAAAGGTAATCCAACATGACTTTTCTTAAAGATCCTAATCTCATGTCTATAATAAAGATAACTTATTTTTCCATTTTCACTTTCGGTCCACTTCATCAGGATGTGAACATATCACTGAAAACTTGTTCCAACATTCCCTCCATTTTCTTCCAATGCGAAAATTCTTATAATAATATTCCTAATTCTCTACTTTGGTTGAGGAGGTGGTGGGGATACCACGCGTTCTTTCTTTCGATCCCTTTCCTGCTCGACATATCTTGACTCGAACGTTTCCCTCTTTGTTGATGGTGTCACCTTGTTAACATGCTCTTATTTTCTCGGCAATTGTCGTATTGTAGCAGTGATCTTTAAATACTCATTTCCTCGTTGCTCACTTAGTTTTATTCATCATCCTCGTATCGATCGATCAACTATTTTCACCTAGATCTCTACACCGTATAAGACGATCAAGCCCATGTGCGTAAAATTTTCTTAACATTTTTTTTTCAATTATCTATGTACATAACAAGACATTTAATTTCTAGTTCGTCACAAGCGGTTCATAAATGCGAAATATTCCTCGTCTCGTTCTATTGGTCATGTCTACACTTCTGGTTGGTATATCATCTCAGTGCGTGTCGGTCTATAAAACTTATTTCCATGTGTATCTTAAAAGATCAAGCTTTTGCCTTTCTCTACAATGTTGCATCAAGAACTCCGAATATGTATCAAGAACTCAAAATTTAGTCAAACAGTCTTAACTTGGATATGGACTGATTTCAAATTATAACAACACTGCTAAAACGTCTTTAAATTGGAAGAGTTAGAAATCACTCAAGGAAACAAGAATTACAATTTCAGCTCTTTTGCTTTGAATCTCCACACTAACTCGCAACAATTGGTTTGGATTATCCCAACAAAGCTTGAAAGAACATAAGGTAGGTCATGAAAATAGGATGAGATTGAAATAGATCTCAATTCCAGTGGTAGGCTACCAAAAAGATTATTCAGTTGTCCGATCAATTTTGAAAGGTCCATACATCAATGGATAATGTCCCAAACATGTCATGGCCAGAAATGATCAGTTGCATCAGGATTTAGAAATGTAGGCAGTTTCCACGAAGCAATACTAATCATGGTTCAACGAAGATCAAAATATGGAATAATGATATCACATCAATGGATTCACAGGTTTGCAACCAACGTGAAGTGAACTTTTTAGGAAAATCAGCTAGATCGAACACGTTAAGGAAAAAGAGAACACGATAGCCTTAACTTGGTGTTGCAGAAAGAAATATCATTGAGCATGAAACAATATATGTAGTGAAACTGAGCTAAAAAGAATTTCACTTCTGCAAGAAAGAACTTGCCGCATGGATAGTTACGAAATAAAAAGGTGTACAAAAGTTCCAAGAAGATATTTCCACCCTTTGAAGATACATATATGGGAGATGTGATTTCATACTGAAGGTCCTAACTGCAAACAACTTTAGGAATGAAGTTCAATGAAGGAAGCTCATAAGGTCAAAATACTGTCCTTACGAAAGATGAATCAAAGAAGACTACTAATCAAGATATCCAAAGTTACAAAGGCAAGCACTAATTTTCAAGAACTGAAAGTGAGTCATGACTCGATATAGGGGAAAAAAATATAATGGGCGTTACTTGCAAAACATGAGTCAACCAAGGCGTTTAAATGGATAAGGGCTCAGGTTATTCAATATATATCGAAAAGAATTTAGAATCCAAGTAAGTACTGTTGATTTAAAATAATTCATTCTAGCTACGAAGGACGCACTCCCTAGTCCATTTTTCGCGAGCCTGAACATGGTAATAACATTCTAAGAAACCTTGGACTCCAAGTTGAGATTCATCGTGTCATTACAACTAATAACAGTAGTCGAAAGCCATATCTTCATAATATTCTTTGCACGTAATAACAGTCATTCTCTTGAAACGTTGTAGTTATACTCGCGCTCCTCAACCTGCTATAACGGTCGTTTCGTCGCATCGCCACTTTTGACATATGATTGGATTTATCTTATTAGATCGCAGGTATGATCTCTACCTTCGTTGTAGGATTACATCATTTCGCATCTCTTCTTGCCTCGAACATTTTCTCATTTGGAACATCTCTTCAATTTGCACTTCTTCTTTTCTTACTCTTTATCATATACTGCGTCTTTTCGTATTCTCCTGGTTCTTCTCATTCAGGGAAAAACAATACTGAATTTGTAATCATTCAATAAAGTTCGAGTTCACACCACATATTTCCATTTGTCCTATCACTCGGAAAAGTGATATTGCAGTTGTCAACAACTAAATTCGATATCGTTCAATCTAACATACTTCTTAGGCACTCTATGTTCGCATACAAAGTTCATATCGTCATATTTCACTATCACCAACAATTTCATAATATACTTCATACTTCAACGCCAATAGACCATCAATTAATACGTGTTTCACACATTAAGCTTGCTCCAACAGTTCGTGTCATTCCAAGAAATAGAAAAAAAAAATTCCATGGTCCACCGACCTCCATCCCCACTCTTGATCTACTTGCCTCGTATCTTGACAAAATAGGGGTTCGCCCCAACTTTCAGATTCTCGTATCTTTTCATTGCTCAGAAAGCAATAGGTAAGTTTTTAACTTAGAACTACAGTTCGCACAGTCAACTAGGCCTACATCTTAGGCACTCTAAGTTCACAACACATTTCATCATTTCGTAGATAAAAACTATCACATTAAAAGTCATGCATACTCCAGATAAATAAGTATTATAACACACAACATTTTCACATCTCAAAGCAAAACACTTTCACACTTTACATTTACATTCAAAATTTTTGAAATAAAATTTTCTTCAAACTCTCACACTTTCCTCAAACTTTCACATCTCACTTTCAACTTTAGAGTAAAAGTTTTGACTCAAAACTCAAAACATCATTGAACATCCACTTTCATCTTTCATGTAAAACAAACAATCCATCATTCCTCTTCACAACTTGCTATTTTTTCAAACATCACTAAATACTCTTCTCAAATTGAAATCGATCCCTCATGGGAAGATTCTACTTCCTCGTTCTTATTAAAATTTTCTCCTCTCTTTCTCAATTTTTTTTTCTCATCTTCCTTTCTCCAAAACTTTCTCATAAAAGTTTTCTCACAAAAATATATATTACCTCTTTCTTCGCGGTTGGGCGTGACAAGTTGTGGTGTTGAGCCTTTGATGTTTAACGCTTTAGCCAATTAATACAAGTATAGTTTTTTTTACTCGAAAAGACTCATGGGTCCAGAGCGGAAAGAAACTGAGGCTCTGATACCAAACTGTCACGACCGCCCTTTAGGGTTAATAAATACGAGCGATCGTGATTAAAAGAACTTAATAAACAGACGAAGAAAACTAGGGTTTCAATAAAGAGTTTGACCAATAATTAATATTTAATAAAAAGGGGCCAATAGGTTGACATTATCCAAATAATTAGGTTCAAAGCTAAAAGATTGATGAGAAAAAAAAACAATGTCTTAGCGGAAGCGTTCAAGAGAAAGAGTGACATCATGTGTGGAGACACAACGACACTCATAGTTCACAACTAACCAAACCTTGCTTCAATTTTAAATTGCTCAACACCACCAATTGCTCGTCGCCGCTCAACCTGCACATAGGGAAAATACATGCAAGGCTGAGTACTTAATATACTCAGTGGGCTTATGCCGAAAATATTTGATGAAAGTTATGTCATCCATACCATAGTGAACTCAAGTTTTACATTTAGAAAAGAAATATCATCGAGTATCACAAAACAATTTCATACACTGGCCAGTCAAAATAATCTCCCCACTTTCTCAACAATCATTCAATCACATCCTCTTTCCATAGTGCGACGAAAGTGTGGCCACACTATTCGCCCACGAGACCGGCCGACTAGCAAGGACGGCTCACGATCCCACCTGTGTACACTAGCCTGATAGGGTTTGAGGCCCTACTCAGACCCGAATTCGTTTAACATAGCCCTATAGCCTAATGGAGCGAACTCACAAACTAGGCATCAGGCAACAATCTCAACATAGCCCTATAGCCTAATGGAGCGAACTCACAAACTAGGCATCAGACGACAATCTCATCATCAAAATAAACATGGCATGACATAACAATTTAAACCACCCTTATTCCACCATAATCATACTTTTGAAAGCGTAAAAGAGTTTAGTAAAAGAAAGCCCACCTCGACTGCTTAATTCTCAAGTACTCTCTTCCCTTTGGTATCACGATTCACTTGCGATGATTCACCTTTAACATTCAGATTATATATATATATCAACACACTTTTCAAATAAATAAATAAAAATGCATGCATCCTAAGTAAAGTCTTTTATCTCATTTCTTGATTTTTGCATATTTTCGATTATTCGGCGGCCGCTTGTGCCCATAATCCGCCCGTTAGCTCCTCGTACTTCCCTCCAAAATGTAGAAATTAATCCCAATATTTATTTAAGAGCGTAATTAAATTCCCGCAATTATTTCTCTTCAAATTAATTATTTCCGACATAAGATAAAATTATTCACTCTTTAAATTATTTCAGAGATTGATTAAATATTCGTCACGATTAATTATCGGCTCAAAACTTAATTATTTCCCCACCTTATATCTCCAATTTAATTAAGAGGCCCCAAATAAAAATAAAAGAGGGCCCAAACTTTAAATAAATCCTCCCATTTAATTATAAGGCCCAAAGATTTTTTTAAAAAATAATAAGGGCCCAAATCTACCAAAAAAAAAAACAAATGGCCCAAAATCAACTCCCACATCCCCCCACGTCTCTCTCTCCCTCTCTATCTCTTCGGCCAACTGATATCTCTCTCAATTTCCGTCGCCTTCTCCAGTTCACCCCTCGTCGCCGGCCTCCACTCGCCGGGAAGACAAAAGGCAGTCGCCAGCGCAGTCGCCGGTCAGCTTCGACAGCCTCCGTCGCACGACACCGCTGCTGCTGTCCAGATCACGATGTCGCTGCCGCCGCTGCCGTCGTACGCTGCCGCCGCTGCCGTCGTACGCTGCCGCCGCTGCCGTCGTACGCTGCCGCCGCTGCCGTCGTACGCCGTCGCTGCTGGTCGCGGTCCGTCGCACGCTGTCGCTGCCGCGTGAGTTGGAAGACTCCAGCGGCGCACGTCCCTCGACTTTCGTGTGGCGGTCTTTTGTCGACGATCTCTTCGCCGGCAGCTGCAAAACCACCAGCGGCTTCTCCTCCGCCGTATCCGGCACCTCCTCCTTCATGAGCGCCATGCGGAGCGGCTGCACCGCCGTGAAAAAACCCGAAAGGGTGCGGACAGGATTGGGTTCAAGTCGCCATGGGCTAGACGTTCGACAGCCACCGTTTCTCATCGTTTCAGCCCCGAAACAACCCCGAACAGCCCCGCACAACCCCGAAGATAAGTTCCAGTTCAATTTCGTTTGTGTGTTCCATTAAAATTCAACTTTTCTTGCGTTTAAAGTTTGTAAGGTTAGAGTAGGGTTCGATTGGTATTAAATCCTTATGTTTTATTCACAACGTGATGGTTCGGTCGAGAGTTGAGAGATGGGAGTAACTAAGTCCATGAATTATATGAAAAGCTCACAAATTGAAGAATTGAAATTGTATACCATGCTCTTGTATGAAGTACAACATAAGGTTTTGAATTGGGAGGAAATATACCTTGAATAGGTTTCGAAAGAACAACTGATAGCTTCGTCTTTCAAGTCTTGTTTCACGGTTTCTGCCGGAAGAATATTGAATGAGTTGATTGAAAAAAAACTTGTAAAATCGAGGGAAATTTCTACAGAATTACCTTGAATTAAGGTTGAGAGGAAAAGTCTTGTTTTCTTGATTGCAGAGATAGGAGAGAACGGTTTTTGGGAAGGAAATAATATAAAGGGAGGGGTGGTTTGGATGTGAGAGAGATTTAGGGAGTGATGGGGAAGGGGCGGTTTTCTTTTAATCGTGGGATTAGGAAGATTTCAAAATTTTCCTTTTTTTTATTTTGAACTAAATTGAATTTATTTGATATTTATTTGCAGATCACGGAGAAGGAAAATCTCTACATAATATTTAATTAAAATTTAAATTAATGCAGCCCACAATTTATTTATCACAGATTGAATTTCTATATTATTTATCCAATTTATTCGATTTAGCTCGCGAATCGAGTCCAATATATTTATTCCTCACGGAAAGGAATTATTTTAAATTTACGTAGTAATTTATTTCACAAAACCCTAGTCCAGCGACAAATTCCACTTAACAATTAATTCATGGACTTCGCAATATTAATAGCATTAAATACAAGTACTTTAGGGTTCAAAACTTAGGTTTCGAAAAACGGGGCGTTACACTATGTATGTCCTCTGAAAATAAAGTTTTTTTCCTTTTTAGTTTGTCATTGGAAATAGATACTTTCTTTTGTACTCCCTCCATTCTATATTAATAGAGTCATTTTTCTATTTTAGAAAGTTCCAAATTAATTAAGTCATTTCTATTTATGGAAAAAAGTAATTATCTCTCTTACTTTATTATCTCTTATTTTATTCACCAACCATTTAACATGTTATTCTTGAATCGATGCTGAATAGAAATACCTCTATTAACATGGAACGGAGGGAGTAGGAAATTTCTTTCTTTCTATTGTGGTAATTAACATACTTTTCTTTCTATTACTCTCTTACTTTATCAATTTTGTATTAAAATTCGTATCGTTTCAAATATTTTTATTTTTAAAAAACGGAGGAGAGAATAGTCCAAAAAATTAAAATTTTTAAGGTAAAATAAATTAAAGTAAATCACTAAGTTTTTATTAATATTTTCTGTTTACAGCCCGTATTATAATTGTTTAGCATTACTTATTTTCTAAAATTGGATGTCAACTAATGCGGACGGAGGGACCATCAATTACAAGCATAATTCTATTTCTAAAATAAGCAAAACACAGTGGACTACCTAATCAAATTGTCTTTCCATCAAAATATAATCATTTTAAGCCCATCCATATGTTAATTACAAGGCCAAGCAATCCTATTTCTAAAACTGGCACGATATTTTCAGTGGACTCTCTTAACGGAATTATTATTCTCAGTTGAGTTTCTCATAAAATTATTATTTAAAGGCATTTCAGAAACCCTTTCTCCTTACAAACCAAAAATGGTGTTGGCTGTGCTACTCTCCGCCTCCATCTTCCTCAACAAATGGCACCGCAGCAACTCCCCGAAGCTCCCGCTCCTCGGAAACCTCCACCAGTGGGCTCAGCCTTCCACAAATCCATCCAGTCACTCTCCCTCCGCTACGGCCCCCTCATGCTTCTCCACTTCGGCAAGGTCCCCTTCCTCATCGCCTCCTCAGCTGAGGAGGCGGCGCGTGAGATCATGAAACACTCAAACCGGCCCCAGCTCAGCATCGCGAGCCGGCTGTTCTACAACAACCGGGGCGTGGCGTTCGCGCCGTATGGAGAGTACTGGCGGCAGAACCGTAGCATATGCGTGCTTCATCTGCTGAGCAGCAAAATGGTTCAGTCCTATCGCCGCGTGAGGGAGGAAGAGACTTCCCTCTTGGTCGAAAAGATCAGAAAATTGGGTGCTTCTTCAAAGCCTGTGAACTTGAACGGCCTCATTCAGTCTCTGACGAATGATGTGATTAGTAGGGTGGCGATGGGGAAGAAGTATGGTTTGGGGAGTGATACGAGGGAGATTTATGAGGATCTTGGGTTGTTGTTGTCGATTGTACCTCTGTGGGAGTACATTCCGTGTTTGAATTGGACTAGAAGGTTTGATGGTTTGGATAAGAGAGTAGATAGAGTGGCTAAGGAGATGGATGGATAAGTTTCTGGAATCTGTGCTTCAAGAACATAGGGTTAGGGAGAGGTGATGGTGGTGATCTGGATTTTGTGGACGTATTGCTGAGAGAATGCCACCCGCAGCCCCATTGAAGATGACTCTATCAAAGGCTTCGTTTTGGTATGAATACTTTTCCTTTACATTTCTATGCTTTCTTATAGAAACAAAATAATGTTAGGAGTCTGACTAATTTTTCGTTTTCTTACTTTGGCTCAACACTGAGTTATAAAAACTTTTATGGAAAATGGATGGAAGAAGTTAGTGGAATGTGAATGAAGTAAGCTAGTTATATTTAAAATCTATTTATCATAAATGTTATAAATGAACACAATTGTTGATAACTTTCATCAATTTAATTTACGGTAGAAAAAGAACTAAAGCAGTTTTGGTTGGGGTTGTTTCATCTTATTCTATCTGCCCCAGTATGTATATATGTGTGATTAATTTTTCTATTGAAGGATATGTTTGCTGCTTGGAACTGATACGTCATTCACAACTCTTGAGTGGGCGATGTCGGAGCTGATACGAAATCTGAAAGCTATGAAAACTTTGCAAAATGAAGTGAGAGAAGTAGCTGGAAGCAAGGAAGAAATTAATGAGCAAGACTTGGATAAAATGCCTTATTTGAAAGCGGTGTTGAAGGAGAATCTAAGGATGCATCCACCGGTTCTAGTGCTAAGCCCTCGTGAATTAATTAAAGACACAAAAGTATTGGGCTATGACGTTGCATTTGGTACGCGTGTGATGATTAATGTTGGGGCAATTTCAAAGGACCCGTCACTGTGGGAAAATCCTGAGGAATTTCGTCCGGAGAGGTTCCTTGAATCAAGCAGAGACTTCAGAAGTCTGCATTTTGAGTTTATTCCGTTTGGGGCAGGCAGGAGGGGCTGCCCTGGTACTACGTTCGCAGTGGCGGTGATTGAGCTTGCATTAGCCAAGTTGGTATACAAATTTGACTTCACATTGCCTAATGGAGAAAAATGGAAGAGTTAGATATGAGTGAATCTAATGCAATCACAGTCCATAAAAAGTCTCCTTTAATTGTGGTAGCTACTCCACATGTTTGTTAGGTAATGCAGTTTTATTTTAAAAATTGGACTGGATCAATTGGTTCAACTATGAACTGATGTGTTGCCCCGTCTAATTTAGACATAAAGACTGCATAATAATTGTAACATCTTGTACCGAAAAAGGTGAAATTGCAGATATATTGCATATGAAATTATTCCATAATATCCATGAATTTTGTGTATAATGCAATGCAGTGCTATTACATATGTAAACATGCTTCTTTTGAATGTTGCATGCATTACATATATATGTATGCACTAAGATTAATGCATTTATGTAGTTTTGAATTCATTGAGCTGTTCGTTTCATTTTTTATGATTTTATAACTAGATAATGTAACAACAATTGAATTGGTGGAGTGGTAACTCTGTGATGAAGTTGGACTTACATTCATGAGGTCTAGTGTTCAAATAACACTGATAACGCCGTCTTCCTCTGTTTCTTGTCATATTTGTATGTGGATAAATGGCCCAACTTGGCAATAGCAAGCTCAACAATAGCCACTGCAAATGTAATCCCGGGGCAGCCCCTCCGGCCAGATCTAAATGGGATCAACTCGAAATGCAGGCCTTTGTAATCTATGTTCGTATCAAGGAACCTCTCTGGATAAAATTCTTCAGGATTTTCCCATAGGCACGGACCCCTAGCAATTGCCCAAGCATTGATCAGGACACGCGTGCCAGATGCAACGTCGTAACCTAGTACTTTTGTGTCATGAGTTGATTCTCGAGGGATTAGTAATGGGACGGGTAAATGCAGCCTTAGACTCTCCTTGATCACTGCTTTTAGATAAGGCATTTTTTTGTCTTCCTCTTCTATTATCCCCTTGCTTTCGACAACCTTTCTTACTTCGTTTTGCAGAGTTTTCATGGTTGTTGGATTCCTTATCAGCTCCACCATTGTCCACTTTATAGTTGTTGATGATGTATCGGTTCCAGCAACAAACATGTTCTGTAATAATTAAGAATAAAAAGCAATTAATGTTTTAGAAAATAGACCAACAAGCAAACCAACAAGACTATTGGTTAGTGGTGCAAGTACCTAAACTTTCTTTACTGACAACTATGATAGTTACCATTATAACAGTAAAGTTAGACAATTGTTTCACACTATATTAAACTCATTTTGGTTTATTTGTTAAAATGTGTATCATGGTGCAAGGATGGAAAGAACCCGAACATAAATATACATGAAGATGTAGAAGAAAACTTAGGAAAATATAGGTGTTTTTGTTTAGCTTTACAATTTCATAGATATCATTGTATACTTTCACCGTCTAAAATAAAAGATATTTTAGGGTCGGCACAAATTTATTAAATTCGTACAATTGATAAAGTAAGAGATTCATCGAAAGAAAAATAATTAGAGTAGGAGAATGGGTTAGTCTTATCCTTGATACTGGAAAAAAAATTACCAAAAATAAAATTGACAATTTATAATCGATGAACTAAAATAGGAAGAGTCTCTATTTTATGAGACAAATATAATATTTAATTTCATAAAGGCTTAAAATCCTTTCATAAGAAATAGTAGCAAATATTTCCCTCTCATTGTATACCACCCCGATGTCGTTCATGAAATACTGTTACTTAAATTATACTCCCTCCGTCCATGAAATATTGTCCAAGTTTGACTCGGCACGGTTATATATTAGTTTTATAAAAGAATGTGAGTGTAAAGAGTTAGTGGAAAATGAGGTCCATTTACCAAAAATAGAAAGAAAAAAAGAACAAAGTGGGCAACTTTTCACGGGCGGGCTAAAGCAAAACTGGACAACATTTCATGGTCGGAGGGAGTAATTGTATAATAGTATATATTTTCAACAATAATTATTTAAATATTTTTTATTTAATATAATTCTTTTTTATATTCGACCCTTCGAATTTATATTTCTTGATCTGATCCATCACTAGTTATTACTGAAACGAAAAAAAAACTTATTGTAACAGCTGAAAAATGAAGTTATGACTGAGAAATATTTTAGATTATAAAATTTCAATGGGGATGAAATTTTCCAAGAGTTATATAAAAAACTTTAATTTCTGAATATTAGGGAATTCCAGCAATAAAAGAATTTTATCTTATTTTATTAATCAATTTATTCTCACACGAAATAGTACAAACTAAATTATCGGTGGAAAACCATTTTATCAAGTTGGGCTTGGAAATTACCATATCGTGAACAAAATACGGGTCATGGATGATCCGAACCGCCAAACCCGATTTAAATCTGGTATATGTAGACTGTAGTTCAGCTTGCTTTCTTGGGCAGAAAGAATCTACGCGAAACCTACAAAACGGAATCCGGCGAGAAGATATATCATATATCTTGAAGAGAAATGGATCCGAAACCACAGAGGTTTTCCCAGCTCTTCGAAGCGATTCAAAGCGGCAATTCTCCGCAAAGATTTTGATACTTGTACCAAACTTCTGTTTCAGCTCAAGGTACATCTCAATTCCTCGAATTTCATGGAGATTTTTTATGATTGTACAGAATAGATATAGTTGTTTACGCAAATTATGGTCGTTTATCTGTTTTTCTTCATTATGATAGATTATTACTATAGTAAAACTTAAACCCTAGTACATCTGTTCAATTTTTTTGTTCGGGAGTTAGATAGGTTAGGATGATTGGGGGAAATCAATTTTTATGTCGATAGTGACCTAATGTTGCTCAGTTCTTCCTGGTTTTGGAATTGCTGGGATATTGTCAATTTGTCATATTGGAACATGGAGTTAGGCTGATTGGAGTGTCGCATGAGTGGTTTTATGTACTCTTGTTTAGTAGATTTGTCAAACACACAACATGCAGAAGGAAATCACCCGATAACTGTTGGTGCTCTCTGAGACATGCCGGAGTTAAGCATTGAACATTATGAGGGAGTTAAACAACAGAATTGTTCCGTGCACTCTCTTTCTAACTATTTTCGTATTTCACAATTATATAGAATGGGGAAGAGGTTCTCTTTAATTTTAATCTAAATGGAAAAGAAAGATGCCATATAGTGGTGAGTATGTATATTTTTTGGTTATATAGTCATATAGTGTGAATATGAGAAAGAAGGCATTTGGTGATTAGGAAGTATTGACTTTTGATGATTTAGGCATGAATATAACCTATTGTTGTGGAGTGGGATCCTTATTTGAGACACTGATTAATGGTCTGAAACTCTGTTAGTTTCAATTCACATCTTAGTTAATAACCAGAAGTTCAGCTAGAAGATTATGTTCCCCTTTGCATAGTCAATGCCTAATTTAAACTTGGTCTTTGTGTAAATATAATGCAAAATCACTGATCAAAATTGATATTTTGTAATATGTCTTGTTATTAATATACATTATGTATGCTAGATTGCATTGACAGGATTCAAGAGTCTGCCTCCATTATTTGAAAAAACTCCAAATGCTGTCCATGAATTGACACTCGCAAGTAATTCTTTCTACCTCTCATTCATATCTTTGTATAGTTTATACAATTCATCTTTTGGTGTTCTTTCCTATACTCTTGAGTTTTTTTTTGCCCTCTTTTTGCAGGGGACATTTATGAGCATGCAGTTATCCTGAGCGTGAAGATTGAGGATCAGGATGCTTTTGAGAGAGACTTTTGCCAACTGAAGCCTTATTATACAGATGCCGCGTAAGTATCTGTCTTTAGTTGTTTCATAGACTATCTAGCCCCGTATTTTTGCTTTTGCTTCAAATATGATAAGAAATAGATATCTCTGGAGTTTCTATGTATTAAAATAGACTAAGACAACTATGGCTTTTGTTTTTAGTGCTACATGTTTCATGAACCATGGTGTATGGGTCACTCTATGAATCTATGATAATGTAGCTGATCATAAGCATCTTCTTGTTGTAAGTGTTTTCTTGAGCAAATTAGGATTGTAGTACTTGTTGTTTATGAAACAGAGGCATTATCTTATGAATGATATTTAGTATTGAAGGTATATAAAGACTTACGATAAACATGGAAAGATGGAGTGCTTTTAACCAGGCTCGGGATACAATTAGGGCATCATGAACTTCTATGTGGTTGAGCAGCAATTGTAATTTGTTGTACTAGTTTCTATGTACGCCTTGGACTATATATATCCAGTCTACAGTTGTGCATTTTAGTTCCAAACAATGTCCTAACTCTTATTTCATGTAATCGTGCAGTAGTCGTCTCCCACCTTCTCCCCAGGAGTACCCAATATTAGGTCTAAACCTGCTAACTCCTTGTGCAAAACAGAATAGCCGATTCCACACTGAGTTGGAGTTGCTTTCTGCTATCGCTTTGGAGAACCCTTGTATCAAGCATGCTGTCGAACTAGAACAATCCTTCATGGAAGGAGCATATAACAGGGTGCTTACTGCTAGACAGGCTGTACCTCATGAAACATATGTCTATTTCATGGACTTGCTAGCAAAGACAGTCAGGTAAAATTTGTAGTCATACAGATTCCTGTACCATCATTGTCATGCATATATGTGTGTTTTTTTCGGAACCATGTGAATTGCTTTGTTTGTGATTGTTGAATTGATTTATACTGTTTACACCTTTCTGATTTTTCCATTTTAAAGATGAAAAACTGATTTGGTCTATCTGATACTTTTGCGTTATAGTAATAGTTATTACTTGAATTATGTTTGCAGCGTTAGAACTCGTTCATGTACTTCACAAAGGTTGGCATTTTGCGTTATAGTAACCTTTATGCATTTTGTTTTGGAGCTAAGTGTATGTCATTGTGTCTGCTTAGATGCAGCCTTACTGTGATGTTATGCTAGCTTAGGAAGGACTGTGGAAAGTGGAAGAATTAACATGCATGTTGGGAGCACGCAGCTATTTTCTATCGCGTTGTTCGATTAATCTCCAGTTGCTTTATTGCTTTTGGTGTCGTGCTTTGTGTCTGATCTAGGCTTGGTCACCTCCTTTATGTTTGATCTTCTTTTATGTTGACATCCTGATTCCATCCCATTCTGGATCTTGCCATAGTGCTGAGTCCGTATTCTTCCTGGTCTTATTTTAATGTTTGATCATTTGTGGGTAGAGATGAGATAGCTGGGTGCAGTGAGAAGGCCTATGATACTCTTTCAGTAAATGATGCACGTCAAATGCTGCTGTATTCGTCAGACAAGGAAGTAATTGAATATATCAAGGAGGTAAAGTCTGTTGCATCCTGTTACCTCCTACTGCACTATTCGTAAATTGTAGGATTGAGTAAAAGTAGTATCTCTTCTGTTGGCTTAAACAAAACTTAGTTTTACTTGGCATTCGAAATTGCAGGAGCATCTGAGTGGGAGGTCAAGAATGGGTTGTGTTTTTCCAAAGAGCTAAGGGATCTGTACCTTGCAAGGAGATTCCGTCATTGCAGCTGATCAACCAGACCCTCAGTTATGCGAGGGAGTTGGAGCGCATTGTGTGAGGGGCCTATACGAGCAAATGCAACCTTATCCGTGCTTCTTTTGCATTTAATCTTCTCCATTTTGGTTTCATCAACCGTACTCTCAAAAATTAGAAAGAAAAAAAAACTATGGTTGATGACAGCAACCTCTTGTACCGAGGGATTTCATTTGCCAACTGCCTACATCTCACTTGACTTTGCCTTTAGCTAAATTTTCATATTTGAAACCATGATCTATTTCCTTGTTTTTGTTCAATGGTGCAAGCAAGTACTGCTTTGGTTGCAGTTTAGCTATAAAAATATGTTTAATTTATGACAACTTTGTTTCAATCTTGTGTATAGCTTGCAGATTTGGACATTTAATTTAGATTTCTTCTAAACTAAATTAGTATGTTTGAAAATATCACCACCATGGAGTACTACTAAAAGTTGTATAGTTTTATGCATAAAAACAAGTAGTAGTACTACTATTTTCTCTATATTTGGTTTTAATAGATTAAGATAGCCCTATCAATATAATCTATACAAATATGGAGTATTAAAAAGAGTTTTTGGATAAATTACTAGAAAGGCATTTTGAACTGGACCATCATGAATGACGCTTGGGCATTTGGATTGTGAAATTGATAGATAGACTGAGAGAATATTTAATGAAAGGATTGGATACTAGTACTCCCTTATTTTATAGTTGATGATTTTATTTTATCAAAATAGAAGAAATTAGTTTTAAGCATATTCTCCCGTATTAAATTTTTTTATAGTACTATAGATAATTATTTTCATTATTTATTGTTAACATTATTTCGTGAATAATATACAATCATTAAATATAATCTCTTTGTCCTACTTAGGAGTTCAAATTTTTTACTTCATCCCACATTAGGACTTTTAGTTAGAATATTTCATAAGTGGTAATATGCCTTGCATCCCACTAATATTAGTTCACTCACATTTTATTATAAAATAAAACTAATACTTCCTCCGTCCCCAAAAAATATGCACTTTGGGTTCGGCATGAGTTTTAATGCAAAATTGGAAAAGTGCATATTCTTGTGGGATGGACTAAAAAGAAAAGAGTGCATATTCTTGTTGGATGGAAGGAGTATATAAAAATAACATGCATATTTCACTATTTTTCTTCACAGCATTTATATTTTGAAAACCCGAATTAAATAGACGTTGGGATTTAGAATATTTATAAAATAGTATAAACAAAATAGAAAAATAACTTTGACATATTATTAGGATTACTAATGCATAAAGTATATTGTAGACCACATAGTGCATGCATGTTCGGTTGCTTCGGCTAAGTCTCACTTCTTGTCTTTTCTTGGACAATCAGTTGTTCGGTTGCTGTTATTGTCACGCTCCGTCGACTGTCGGCCTGTGTTATAGAACTCCAAAACTGTCATTATTAGATGACCCTTAATTGATTTTTAGTTTATTTTTTGAAATCTTGACTTTTAAACCATAAAAAATATATTTATATCATTTTAGGTCATCATTTCTGAAATGAATTAAAAGTTACTTTGATAAATGATCTAAAAATGTTTTTCATAATTTTAGAATAGATTTTCTATATTTAATTAACTGAAAAGGAACTTAATATTATCCAATAATGACAATTCCGCAGTTTTGCATTGATTTATTAACTATAATAACAGTATTTCTGGTCGGACGCGATTTAAGAAATGCGGATTGGATCAAGCTATATGGAAGAAAACTGAACCGAGTGGATCAGTTAGCAAATGTCGTTGCCACTTGATCAATGCGTTCTCTCTCGCTCCACCGAAATATATTTATAACTCCCAAACATGCACTACTTTAACAGTAAAGCGGCAAGTATGAGGTCGATCCCACAGAGAAACTGGTGCGTTGAGTGTGTGAATAGTGAACAGGGGTCGGCTGCTGCCATGCTTTAAGTTGGGAGTTTAAAAACTACTGGATTACGCTAGGCAGAATGTAAACTAACTACTGGATCAAGTAACTTATCATGCTGGAAAATGACTTAACTACCTAAACATGCTTCGGAACTACAAATCACTTTTTCATTCAACATAGCTAAACACAGGATCAAAGATTTTAAAGTTAAAGCTAAACTAGAACAGTAGACAAGATGACGAAAACAAAATAACTCTGTTTTTTATACTCAATGCTCAAAACAGTACTGTGAACATGCGGAATACAAAAGATCGATTCTTTAACTACGGAAAAACACGGAATTTAACTAAGCTAACTAACATCTTCAGAAAGTAAGAAAGCGAGTAAAGCCGAGAAGCTCTCGGTCGGAAACTTGAGACAACGCCGAACGTATATTGAATTATCTGTCGCGCTCCCTTTCGGTCGCTCTCTTCTAACTAGCCATTGCTATTATCTAACTAAGCTATCTTTGGAGCTGGGGAAAACTTGGAACTGGGAACTAAACTAAAAAGAAAAGCTAAACTAGAAGCGAAAGGAAGAAGATAAAAAGAAAGATCCAAAAGAAGAAGCTGAAGCTCCCTAACTCCGGTGGCACATCCTCTATTTATAAGCTCTCGCAACGACCTCCAGCTAGATAACGATTTAAGCAGAGAATATTCGCTCACGCTAGGATCGCGCATCTCATTAATTGACACGTGCCCCTTCTTCTAGAATGCGGTGGTCCCTCAGCAATCGAATGAGGATTCTCCTTCGTTCTTGATAACTGATTGATGATCCTATCCAACGCATCAGCTACACATGCTTCTCTTCTAGAATGTCGTGGTCCCCGCCTAACTGCTTGATCACCCCCTTGATCATTCCACCCGATTTTTAGCCTTTTTCGCCATCTGCACCAGCTTGATCAGCTTGGCCTTGTTGCCCTTGGTCAAGCGACATTCCTGCACAATTAACACTTGCTTTGCGTGATAAACTGATCAAGTAGCATACATTTCATCCCTAAACCGATGCATGAAATAGGCCTTATCAAACTGCTCACACTTAAAACATACTTGTCCCCAAGTATAAAGAAAAAGAAAGAAAAAGATAAGGCAAATTTCAGGCATGATTTACTCATTCCAAGAAAGTAAAAGAAGACGAAAAGAAAAACAAGTCTCAAAACAAAGACACATATTCACATAGATGCATAAAACCAAATAAACTTCCAACAATCATACCCGAGGTCGAGGTCAATCCATTTGCCAGCAGCTTATGTTTCTTCCCTTTCGCATTCACTTGATCGGTGTCAGTTTGTCAAGATTGCTCAATTTAAACCAACTGTTGGATTCACTCAGTCACTCATTTCTCACCAGAGATGTTAGGACTGTTCACTCGGTAATTGCCTCAAGTTTAATACCTCGAATCGGACTGCACAAGATAGTTCCTTAAGGTATTTGTTTTGGTTGTAATGGGGCTTAAAGGGAGTAATGTGTTAGGGTAGGGTCCTAGGGGTTCTAAGTTAATAATATAAACTGTGAAAAGAAAAACACATGAGTCAAGAGACCAAATATCTGAACAAACTTGCTGGATCAGGCTGAGTAATTACTTTGCCACTGGATATCTCACTTAGTCAAGTTATGACCTTTAGCCTTTAATTTTTGGCTTATTCCCTAACTTTCGACTTACAGGGTCAGGTTACACTTTATCCTGCTCTCTTTTCTCAAACTTTTCTCAACTTCTTTCAACAATTTTTTTTCTTGATCAACCTGATAGACCCTTTTATTTCGGCTATTCTATTGCTATCCCTTTTTCTTTTGAAATAATTCACCTCTTTGGACCCCTTTTCCTCACGTGATACAAAAATATAAAAATGTGGGTTTCGGTTTCAAAAGACGGGTAAAAGCGTATGTGGGCTCAACGTGGTTAACTAGGGGGTGCCTTATTTGATGAGGCGGGTTCATGAAACGAAGGAAAAAAAGGCTCAAATGGTTAAGTCCTAATGCCTTTAGTCCTTACTACTTGTGCAATATTCATCTAAATATTAAAAAGTAGCATCTCGTATTTTTTTCTTTGTAAAAAATAGTAGAAAGTGTTCTACTTTGTCTTATAACTCACATATAGAGAGGCTTCACAGAAGGTTATAAAATTGAGCATTTTCATCATACTTGCGTCGTTCAAACTGATCAAGTTTAGCAATCAAGTTTCTACATGTAAACATACTGAGTCTTTTTTCTTACTCTTCCCAAAGCATTCATATTTTCATTTATCCAATTGCATGCTAACTGCCCTAATTATTTCTATCTGATATTTTTGCATTTTTTATAAGTTGGCATGAATGATTCAATTAGGCTAACCCTCCCCTCCCACTGCATATGAACTCGCCCTCGAGTGGCGTGATGCAGTGAAAAAAGGGTTAGGCAACGGCACAGACAGACAAACCAAGGAAAACTTCTCACACTTAGACCAGACACTGGGCTAAGTGGGAGATAGTGCCAAAAACTTAAAGCATGCCAATAAACAGAAAAACATGAACAAAAACACATAGGCAGTAAAAAACGAGCAAAACATGCATAAACTTCTCACACTTAGACCCGACAAAGGTCTAAGTGTGAAAATGGAACAAAATATCAGTTATTGCAGACCAACATCAAAATAAAAATAGAAATTGTTTTGAAATGAGCTGAGTCAGGGGGGTATACTAATTCTTTCGAGAAGGTTGACTGGGGGAAGTAGAAGGATGCCTGGAAGAGGTACGCTGGACTGGAGGAGAGCGTGTAGAGGGAGGTGGTGGTTGCCTGGCAGTGGCTTGATTGCGGACTGCCTTCAGCAACCTGGTTAGCATGACCAGTTGAGCGTGGGAATTCTCCACCAGCTGCGTCAATATTTGCTCCACGCGGAGCTTCCATCCATCTTCAGCTTGAGCAGCCTCCTCTTGCTCAGTCCCCGCAGTGGGCACCAAATCCAGCCTTTGCCTCTGTTGCTCGCCAGGGCTCGCAGGGCGTTCAGCAGACCTCCTCCTCTTCTCTAGCTGATCTTTTTGTTCTCCCGCCGGCCCGAGGCATAGAAGCGGAACTTTCCTCCTTGCTTCTTCTCCAGTACCTGGATTCTAAAAAAGAAATCCAGGTCAAATAGTTCGGGGCTGGGGCAAAGAAGGGTACGTCCGGCACACTCCACAGTCCAGTTTCTCCTCAGATAGGCTCCAAGGAGGTGGCAGACGTTTAAATGGCTGGCTGGGCCGGTAGCAATTTGATTATTAGAGTAGGCCAGCCAGAAGCCAAGATGGACCTTCCTCTGTTCTCGCATGTTCCACATGAAGTAGAGCTCGGCCAGGGTTATGATCGCCATCGTGTTGGCTTGACTAAGGAGGTTGCAGCCGAGGTAGACCTAGGCTAAGCGGAGGGCTGGATCAGCAATATGATTTCCTCTGGATTCAGAGGCTTTGAAAGCTGGGGCACGTCCATTGCATAAGGCTAGCCAGACGGCCTGCTGATCGAAGTCAGGCTTCCTTTGAGGAAGGCCGATATCACTCCCGAACCATTCCTCGTTGGCTACCTGGGCATCTGTATAGAGTTCCATCCTAATGGAGAACTCGTTTAAGCTCATCTTTTGCCCGTGGCCAAACACCCTTGAAGTTGACGCTCCTGGCCTCAAGTCTGTACTGCCGGTAAACCGAAAAGACGTGAAAAACTCCTTGGCCAGAAACTCCGGCACGGCCAGAACCCGCGGCCAAACACCCTTGAAGGAGACGCTCCTGGCCTCAAGTCTGACTGCCGCTAAACCGGAAAGACGTGAAAAACTCCTTGGCCAAAACTCCTTAGCCAGAACCTCAAGTTTGTACTGCCGGAAAATCTAATGCCGGTAATGTACTCGGCAAACTTCTCCTCAACCTGGATCGTCTCCAGGGATGGTTGGTGGAGTCTCTTCCCGACCTTCAGCGGCTTCTAGGTAGTCACTCTCTGGTGGACCTCCTCCTGCCACTTAGGGTTATCGAATTCCAGCATCTGCTGGAGGAGGTCTGCGGTCAATGCCACAGTCGGTTTGGAGTAGTCGGCGGTAGAGGGTGTTGCAGGCCTTCCTTGTTGCCTCCGGGACGTCCGTGTCCATCAGAGCTCCCGGTGCCCGGTATCATTGCCCTCATCTCCTTCTTGAGGAGAGACAGGTTGGTAGGCGTCGGTGATCACAATCCCCACATTGGCAGGGCGTATCTTCTTAGGAGGAGGGTGAGCTATCTCCTTCCCCTTCTTCTTTCTCTTTCTTTCAGCTCTCACACGGATGTCCTCAACAGCCTAACATTCATCAACGGCCTCACCGGCCCCATGGTTCACTGGCTCCTTCTCATCCACCATTCGCCGCACTACGTGGAGTCTCTGTTCTATCGTCTCATCCTCCACCCTCAGTCGATTAGACCTCAAGGCCTCTGCCTCCTCCAACAGCTGGTCCATTGTCATTCGGCGCGTCCGGCGGTGCAGCCGCTGTTCCTCTACCCTCTCTGGTTCGTCCTCCACAGTGTGGAGAATATTCCAGTCAGCCTCCCTCTGCTGAAGTAGAAAGTCGCTAGGAAGCGGCTGAAAATCTTCCATATCATCATCGTAAATGTCCACAACCTCTATCGGCTGTGGCCCGTGGGCAGAAGTAGAACCCCCGCCACTCGCTGGCGACGGGATGGTTTGGGCAGGTGTGCCCTCTACTGGTGGTGGCGGCACGGACTTCGCTCCCTCGACCAGAGCGGCGATAGGTTGCGCTCCTTCCTCTTCTTCGTCGGTGTCGTCTCCGCTGTATTGTACCAGCGGGAAAATGGGAGTAGGTTTAGGGGCATTAGGGGGAGATTGTGTTTTGGGAGGAGAAGATGGAGGGTTTTGGGATACGGGAGTCGGAGCGGGGTCCTTAGACCGGAAAATTCCGAGCTGGGCTTTTAGGGTGGCGTAAGCTGCCGGCGGATCTGTTTCGGTGGGTATGCTACGGAGGATATTCTCTAGGCGCCTCATGGCGGCCGGGTCCACTGTAGGAAGTGGAGCGGCGGCGCTAGGTTGTGACGGAGGGACTGCGGTGGTTGGTGTGGATGGGCCGGGGGTTTCTGGTACCGTGTGGGTTGGGGACGAGGGTCTTCGGTCACCACTGCTGGTGTCGGCCCTTGAGGATGAGGAGGAAGTGCTGATTTGCGTGATTTTCATTTTTTTTTCTGGTGATGGCTGTAGGTGGTTTATGTGGAGGGGATGATAACTTGGGAAAGGGTTTTGAAGCTTTGAGAGGTATGGGTGAGAGCAAATTCAGTGTATTGTAGGCGGTTAGGCAAAAGTTAAATACGGTTCAGAAAGCTGCCTTTTATACTGAGATCCCGACTGTTGAGATCCCTGCGACGCTTCGAGTACAGGCGCGCTTTTTCAGAGCAACAGCTGGCATAGCTTCCCCGATACGCTTCCTTTCTCCAGTACGACTTTCCAATGCAGCAGTTAGCGCTCTCCGATACCTTTTCAATGACTGCACGCGTACTGTCATCACCCTGTCCTGATCAATTCAACCACTGTAACCTACCAATTAAATTCAAATTTCAACTGATCAAGTGGACAATTAATTCCAGATGAATACTCTAATATTAACCACTTGATCAGTTTCTTCCTTTTTCCAACTTTTAATTTCCTAAGAGTTAAAAACTAATAACACGAAAAATATTTACACTAACTACCAAGGACTTGACTGAGTGCCCTTAGGACGTCACTTGATCAGTTTTGTAGGTTTAGAAATTTATTGCTTGATCAAGCAGACTACCCAAGAGTACCCAGTCACCCCTTTTACCTGCTTCACTGGCGAGAGTTAGGCATGAGCAGTGGAATGTCGTCCACCACATATGCCTCCATTCCATCTCTATATGGATTCACCCTATGCCCATTCACCAAAAAGGAATGCAAATCAGGATCGCTTCCTTGGAGTTTGATTGCTCCATTTGCTCTGATGGCGATGATGGTATAGAGGTCGATCCACCTTGACCGCAACTTCCCAGGCATCAGCTTGAGTCTTGACTGGAAAAGTAGCACTTTCTGGCCCACCTTGAGCTCCTTCTTGCGAAGGTTCTTGTCGTGCCACATCTTTGTCTTTTCCTTATACCACATGGAAGAATCGTAAGCATCAAGGCGGAGCTCCTCAAGCTCTTGCAGCTGCAATCTCCTCTCTTCAGCACCAGACTCGGCATTCAGGTTCATTTGTTTGATCGCCCAGAAAGCTTGATGCTCGACTCCCACATGCAGATGACACATCTTCCCAAATACCAGCCGGTAGGGGGACATTTCGATCGGCGTTTTGAAAGCGGTCCTGTAAGCCCAAAGCGCGTCCTCTAGACGACGGCTCCAATCTTTCCTCGTGGGATTGACCGTATTTTCTAAAATCGCCTTGATCTCTCTGTTTGACACTTCAGCCTGGCCATTTGACTGCGGGTGGTAAGGTGTGGACAGGCGGTGGTGGACGCCATACTTCCTCATCAAAGCTTCAATGGTTCTGTTGACGAAATGAGTCCCTTGATCAGAGATGATGGCTTGCGGTACCCCGTACCGGGTAAAGAAGTTTGCTTTTAAGAACTTGGCCACCTCCCTGGACTCACACGTCCTCGTCGCCTTCGCTTCTATCCATTTGGACACATAGTCCACTGCCATCAGAATGTAGAGATTGCCTTCAGAAGATGGGAAGGGTCCCACGAAATCCATTCCCCATACATCGAATATCTCGCATACTATTATGGGGATCTGTGGCATCTTGTCTCTTGTAGAGATTCCACCCGCCAGCTGGCATCTTGGACATCTCTTGCAGAACTCGTATGCGTCTTTATGGATGGAGGGCCAGTAAAATCCGCTATCAAGCACTTTCCGCGCTGTCTTCTTTGGACCAAAGTGACCGCCACAAGCTAGTGTGTGGCAGTGGACCAATATGTCCTCTTGTTCCCAATCTGGTATACAGCGTCGAATGACTTGATCCGTCCCATCTTCCACAAGTAAGGATCATCCCAATAGAAGTATCAGGAGTTGCTCTTGAGCTTCTGCTTCTGCGCCCTTGTAACTTCATCATTTTTGGGCAGCTCGCCCATCACCAAAAGTTGGCCATGTCCACAAACCATGGCTCCTGTTGCCTGTGTTGGGTCTCTCTTCCTCGGTCAGCTTGATCAATCCCTTCAGCTCGGTTGATCCACGGAAAACTGGATGTTGACTTGATCAGATATAAATGCTCCTCAGGGAAAGCGTCAGAGATGGCTTCCCCATTATCTTCTTGCAAAATCCGGCTCAAATGATCCGCCACTTTATTCTCGCTTCCCTTATTGTCAACCACCTCCCAGTCGAACTCTTATAATAGGAGGACCCATCTGATCAGACGCGGTTTAGACTCCTTCTCGGTCGTATCGTAATTCTTCTGCGCTTGATTTAGAGTCTTTGAAGCGAAGAAGATAACATAACTCTTTCCTTCGATCTTTTGACCTAAGACCGCCCCTACTGCATAGTTGCTTGCATCGCACATCACCTCGAAGGGGTAATTCCAGTCGGGGGCGCGTATGATCGGAGAGCTAATCAGTCTGTCATTTAATAGCTGGAACGCGGCTTTACAATCATCAGAGAACTCGAACACCACCTTATTCTGGAGCAGTCTTGTCAAGGGCTAGGCTATCTTCGCAAAATCTTTGATAAATCTTCTATAAAAGCCCGCATGACCCAAGAAGGCTCTGATCTCCTTTTGATTCGTCGGGTATGGGAGTTTCTCTATAACTGCCATCTTTGCTTGATCCACTTCTATCCCTCTGCTTGACACCATGTGGCCTAGGACTATTCATTCGGTAACAATGAAATGACACTTCTCGAAATTTAAAACCAAGTCCTTCTGCCGGCACCTTTCCAGTACTCTGTTTAGGCTATATAGCCCCTGATCAAATGTGTCCCCATAGATGGTGAAATCGTCCATGAAGATCTCTATGCAGTCTTCCAACAAATCAGAGAAGATGTTCATCATGCATCTTTGGAAAGTGCCCGGGGCATTGCAGAGGCCAAACGACATCCTTCTGTAGGCATAGGTAAAGAAAGGGCAGGTGAAAGTGGTCTTCTCTTGGTCCTCTGGATTCACTGCAATATGGAAATAGCCGTTGTACCCATCAAGGAAACTAAAATATTGCTTCCCCGCCAATTTCTCAAGCATCTGGTCAATGAATGGCAGGGGAAAGTGATCCTTCTTCGTGGCCGCATTCAGCTTCCTATAGTCGATGCACATCCTCCACCCAGTGACTGGCCGTGTTGGGATCAACTCATTTTTCTCATTTTTTACGACCTGGATTCCTCCTTTCTTCGGCACTATATGCACTGGGCTGACCCAGTTACTATCAGGGATGGAGTATATGATTCCTATGGAGACCAGCTAGACTATCTCCTTGAGCACTTCTTCTCTCATGTGGAGGTTAAGTTTGCGTTGCTGGTCACGATGCGTTTTAACTCCTTCCTCCAATCTGATGTGGTGCATGCACAAGTCAAGGTTGATGCCCACCAGATCTGTCAACTTCCATCCTATGGCTTTCTGGTTGCGCTTTAGTACTTCCAGCAATCTGTCTTCCTGCCCCTGGGTCAACTGACTGTTGATGATGACTGGCTTTGTTTCGTCTTCTCCCAGATAGGCATACTTTAAATGTGCTGGAAGAGGCTTTAACTCCTTTGCGGGTTTCGGCACTTCAGTAGGCAATGGATTTTCTTCTGTTTCTCTTCTCAGTGACTTGCCTTGATCAGGCAACTTTTCGAGGCTAGACACTTGAGCCTTCCCGCTTGACCCAGCTGGTCGCGGGCGATCGCAAAAATCCATCATCACTTTCGCGATGGCTTGATCATCCATTTCACCGACGTTCATGGCTTCGTACCATTCAGCGACTTCTTTCTCGACCTCTTCATCTGCAGCGGAGTCAGTGAACTGCCTCTGTAGGAATTCCTCCTCCAGATATTCCTGTACTAGCAACTCAGCCACATCTACTGAGTACACGTTCTCGATGTCTGCTGGTCTCTTCATAGCGTCATCAATATTGAACGTGAACTCCTCTCCATTGAAATCCAAGCTGATTGTCCCATTACGGACGTCAATTATAGTGCTGGCCGTGGATAGGAACAGCCTTCCCAGTAGAACTCCACTCGACTCCTTTGCTGCTGGCTCTGTCATCTTGATGACGAAAAAGTCTGCTGGGTATAGAAAATCATTCACCTTCACGATTACATCTTCCAGAATTCCCTCCGGGTGAATACAAGATCTGTCGGCCAACTGTATCATTATATCAGTATCGACTAGCTTGGCCTCTCCCAGCTTCTTATAAATGGAGTATGGCAGAACATTGATAGACACTCCTAAATCACACATGGCGTGCTCCACTTGAATATCCCCAATCGAAATTGGGAGCGTGAACATTCCTGGGTCGATCTTTTTTGATGGGAGGTCGCTCCTCTGGATCACGGCAGAGACGTTCTCCTCTGTAATCATTCTCCCCTCCTCATTGACCTTCCCCGCCAGGTAGTCCTTTATAAACTTGCTGATTGGGGGCATTTTCAGTGCCGTCAAGAGTGGCACCTTGACTTCCACATCTTTGAACATACTGGCCACGTCAATTGTGGCGTCTCTCTTCCTGGTCACCATTCCGCGGTATGGATATGGTTTGACCTTCTCGGTTTCTTCACCTTGACTTTCTCTTGTGGTCTCACGGCCCACCTTCGCTTTGCCTTTCTTTTTCCCCTTCGTTTGATCCGCTCCACTGGACTCTCCTTCTTCTTGGTGGCTTGGTCCAGGTATAGATGCTAGGGACACTGCAGGTGGGCTGGGGCTCTGGTACACCTTCCCTGACCTCAGGGAGACTTCGCTAATGTTCTCACACCCAGTCTGCTGCACTGTGGCAGGAATTTTTCCTTCGTTGCCTCTCAGCTCTCCCAGCGACATTGCAACTTAAGACAGTTGTTTCGTAAGCATGTCCAGCGCCGCCCTCTGCTCCTTATAAGCCTCCTGAATTTCTCGCATCGCATCATTAAGATGGTGAGGAACCATCATTTCTCCTTGACCTTCGTTGGGGTGCCGGTTATATCTTTGATTCGACGGCCCCCCACCGTAGTTTGGCTGAGCGTAGTCGGATGGCCCATAGCGGTCTGGCTGGTATTGTGGCAGGTTGTGTTGTTGGTTGCCTCTTTAATGTGGCGGGACATAACTCACCACCTAGTTGTTCGGTTGTCTCCCCTGGTTACTTGACTGGGGGCCCTGATGTCTGTAGCCCCAATTTTCTTCCTGCTGTCTGCTTAACCAATTAGGTTGTCCTCCACTGGACCAATTCCCTTGTGGTCCTCCTGACCAGTTTGCCTGACCACCCTGCATTTTGTTCCCTCTGTTGTTTGATCTCTCGGAGGGTTGTATCTGCTGCGTGGACGATTGAGTCGGTTGGCTTGGGTTCTGGTCACTCCACTTGAAATTGGGATTATCTCTCCACGGAGCATCCCTCTGCTTCCCCTGGATCCAGTTGCCGCTTGGGTTCCAATGGCCGACGGCATTCACCTGAGGTTGCGGTTCTGCTTCAGGAGGGAATTCGCAATAATAGTAGTGGTGCTCTTCCGGTGGTGGTGGCACATAAGGCTTCTCCTTGGATGCAGGCGGTGGAGGCGCTCTGGACTTTTCTACTGCCTCCAGCAGCTTCTTCTCCATCTGCTCGAATCGAGCCTCCAGCTTCTCGTCATTTCTTGCTTCCGCTGCGTGCACGGCACCTCTTCTGTACTGGCCACGGGAGGTCTCATATGACCTCTTTGCCTCGATTAGCCTCTCCAGAATACTCTTTGCTTGACTGAATGGGGTTTTTGAGAAATTCCCTTGGGCTGCTAGGTTGAGATCGTTCTTGCTGTCCACCGTAAGTCCGCCATAGAAGGTTGAATAGACCTCACGATCTCCCATCTTGTGGTTGGGGCACGCTTGAAGCAACCCCTGAAATCTATCCCAGTATTGGCCCAGGGGCTCATCATACTCTTGTCTGGCCTCTGTAATCTCCCGTTTCAGGGCACTCGTCTTCGACTCTGGGAAGAAGCGGTCTAAGAATATCATGCGGAACTCGGCCAATGTCCTGATCGATCCTTCTGGCAACCTCGACAGCCAGACTCCTGCGTCGCCCTTCAAGACGAAGGGAATAGCCTTGAGCCTATAATCCTCCGAAGTGGATCTAGCCGACACGGGTTGAATATCACAGTATCTACAAAATTCCTCAAGAAAAACGTAAGGACACTCTTTCGAGAGACCATAGAAATTGGACAAAACGGCTAGCACCCCTGATTTGATCACGATTGTTCGCATCCCTGGAGTGATAGCGATAGCATGGGTGGGCTCCTTCTCGTCATGAGCGTGCAGGGAGCCAATTCCTGAATCGTTGTCGACGAGGGTCATCTCTGTTTTTTCTTGCTCAAGTGGTGGTGACTTTGATGGTGTGTTCTGTTCTCCTTCTTCCTCGCTGGTCAATTGCTCAGCGGCTGCTGCTTCTAACGCGGCTCTGTAACGGGTGGTTACGACAACGGCTTCCTGGGCTCTCCAATGAGCGTTTGTATCTCTGTAGATGAGAGGATGATTCTAGTGTCCTCTGCGGTGGTACCTTCTCATAAAAGGAAGGAAAAACAAATTAGAAAAGAAGGAAATAAAAATATTTACACCTATGCACTAAACACATCCATAAAATAACACCATTTTACCTTGGGAACGATGCCATTTTCGTCGGACGCGATTTAAGAAACGCGGATTGGATCAAGCTATATGGAAGATAACTGAACCGAGTGGATTAGTTAGCAAATGTCGTTTCCACTTGATCAAGGCGTTCTCTCTCGCTCCACCGAAATATATTTATAACTCCCAAACATGCACTACTTTAACAGTAAAGCGGCAAGTACGGAGTCGATCCCACAGAGAAACCGGTGCGTTGAGTGTGTGAATAGTGAACAGGGGTCGGCTGCTGCCACGCTTTAAGTTGGGAGTTTAAAAACTATTGGATTACGCTAGGCAGAATGTAAACTAACTACTGGATCAAGTAACTTATCATGCTGGAAAATGACTTAACTACCTAAACATGCTTTGGAACTACAATTTACTTTTTCATTCAACATAACTAAACACAGGATCAAAGATATTAAAGTTAAAGTTATACTGGAACAGTAGATAAGATGATGAAAACAAAATAACTCCGATTTTTATACTCAATGCTCAAAACAGTATTGTGAACATGCGGAATACAAAAGATCGATTCTTTAACTACGGAAAAACACGGAATTTAACTAAGCTAACAACTTCAGAAAGTAAGAAAGTGAGTAAAGCCGAGAAGCTCTCGGTCGGAAACTTGAGACAACGCCGAACGGATATTGAATTCTCTGTCGCGCTCCCTTTCGGTCGCTCTCTTCTAACTAGCCATTGCTATTATCTAACTAAGCTATCTTTGGAGCTGGGAAAAACTTGGAACTGGGAACTAAACTAAAAAGAAAAGCTAAATTAGAAGCGAAAGGAAGAAGATAAAAAGGAAGATCCAAAAGAAGAAGCTGAAGCTCCCTAACTCCGGTGGCACATCCTCTATTTATAAGCTCCCGCAACGAATTCCAGCTAGATAACGATTTAGGCAGAGAATATTCTCTCACGCTAGGATCGCGCATCTCATTAATTGACACGTGCCCCTTCTTCTAAAATGCGGTGGTCCCTCAGCAATCGAATGAGGATTCTCCTTCGTTCTTGATAACTGATTGATGATCATATCCAACGCATCAGCTACACGTGCTTCTCTTCTAGAATGTCGTGGTCCCCGCCTAACTGCTTGATCACCTCCTGATCATTCCACTCGATTTTTTGCCTTTTTCACCATCTGCACCAGCTTGATTAGCTTGGCCTTGTTGCCCTTGGTCAAGCGGCATTCCTGCAAAATTAACACTTGTTTTGTGCGATAAACTGATCAAGTAGCATACATTTCGCCCCTAAACCGATGCATGAAATAGGCGTTATCAATTTCCCATCATGGAATTGTATTACTCGTGTCTGCCATTAAATGTCCCATTTTTTTCTTTTTTGTCCGTCCACCAATAAATGTCTTATTTTACTTTTATTATATTTGGTAAGTGGATCCTACATTCCACTAACTAATTCCACTTTCATTTTATTATAAAACCAAGGGTAAATTGCTTCAAAAGCCATGAGCTTTACCTTCAATTGCTGATTTCCAGAGTCGGGTATTTCGGCCATCCATGTGGTGACGTGTAAATTTTAGCTGACGTGACGGATGATTAGGACGCTGAATTGCTCTATCTCAATCACTCACTCTCTCATATAGTCAATTACGATCCCACTCACTTTGAAGCTCCAATCTAATAATCAGATCTCATCCATGGCGTCCATTTCCCCAATTAGATCTGTCTTCTCGCTCCTCCTCTTCACTTACACTGTCCTCTCCAATCATTCGCCTTCTCCTCATCCGCATCCACCCGCCGACCAAATTTCTACACATGCATCCTCCGCACCGGAAGAGATAGACGGAGAGGGCGACGGTGGCAGCAGCCCCATCTTGAGGGCTATTCGGTGGCGAGTTGTAGAGGACCGAGAGTATGGGAGGAGGCGAACCGAGGGTGATGACTGGACACCAGCGATGGACCGATGCCGTGAGGCATGCAAGCAAGAGAGTGGTAGCGCGACGGAGCTCACCTCTGGCAGCGCCACGAAATAGGAACAAAGCCGAGAGAAGAGGGGTGATGTTTAGGGATTTAATTTTGGATTTGGGCGAACAGAGGGTAGTGATGAGATGCCGGCGATGGCGCTGAAGCCGCCGTGAATTTGGCAGAGGCGAAGACGCCAGCGCTGCGCGCGGATGTGGAGAGAGAAATGAGGCAGAGATGAGGAGGAGAACTGGCAGCGGAGGAAGCGTGATGGAGACCAACGACGCTGGACATCGGGGACGGCCAGTCGCCAAATCAAAGATGACGGAAAGAGGAACCGTTGCTGGAGGAAGAAGAAGAGAGGGATTTGGGGTGCTTTGATTTTTATTTTTTTAGAGAGGGAGGAGACGATAGATAGGGATTTGGGATTTGGGGGGTTTTTTATTTTCGAGGAAACATTTTTAAGGTTGATGAACTTTACCAAAATATCATTTTAGGTCTGTAAATTTTAAAAGTATCATTTTAGGTCCGTTAACTACAAGTTAATATCATTTAAGATATTTTGAACTTTTTCCGGACTAAAATACCCTTAAGGCCTTCAAAGGGCAATTTGGACAATTCTTTCGCCACTCATCTTGCGTCAAAGACCAAGAGTCCAACAATTTTTTTTACTATTTTAGGTCCGTCAACTACAAGTTAATATCATTTAAGTTATTTTGAACTTTTTCCGGACGAAAATACCCTTAAGGCCTTCAAAGGGCAATTTGGACAATTCTTTCGCCACTCATCTTGCGTCAAGACCAAGAGTCCAACAATTTTTTTACTACTATTTTATTCAATTACCATCCAAATTGAATTTAAATATAATTAAAATTTGCCTTAAAAAATACTCCCTCCGTCCAGCAATAGGAGTCCCATTTTTCCGTTTTGGGACGTCCGGGAATAAGAGTCCCGGTTCTACTTACCATATTTGGACAATTTAATTACTCTCCCCCTTCTCACTAATTTACACAATTGCCATAAAAAAACACCCCCCACCTAAATTTAATTTCACTCTCTCACCCTCATTCTCTCACCCTCACTCTCGGTCACCGCCCTCCTCCTTCCCAATCGCCGCCCTCCTCTCCCAATCGCCGTCGCCCCTCTCTCAATTACACTCACCCCAACCCCAATTTTTCTCGCCACTCTCTCAATTACACCCACCCCAATGTGTTAGAGCTCCCTTTCCACTCCGATGCCGACGTCCAGATCGAGGACACGCCGCTGTCGATCCGTTTCACCGCCGCCACCGACGACATCAGCGGCGACGTGTCTGCCGCCTACGAGGACCTCCGCTTCTCTCTCTCAACTCTCGCCGGGATTTACAGATTCGAATTTTTTGGTTCCACTTTTGGATTTTTTTGTTTGGTTTGTTGGTTTTGGAGTTGAAATCGAAGAAGTTATGGGTTCAATTTACAGATAAAATTGATGAGTCATTTTCGAAAGTTCTGGGTTCAATTTGATGAGTTGAAATTTAAAGGGATTTTGATTATGTTGAGTGTAAATTTTAAATTCAGTTTTAAATTGTGTTTGTGGCAGCAAATTGAAACTCGAGTAGTGAATTGAAATGTCATTGTTATTAATGCAATTGAAACAAAAATGCAATTGAATTGCCTTGAATTGTTGGAAGCATATTTGATTGGCAGCAAATTTCGATTTTTGGCAGAAATTGAATTGAATTGAATTGTGCAAGGAAGACAAAAATTTAACACACTTGAGGTGGGTCCCAAATTCCACTATCACACACCATTTATTACACACTCCAACAACTTTCTTAAAACCTGTGCCATGGAGAAATGGGACTCCAATTGCTGGACGGAGAGAGTATGTGTTAATTTTCAAATTATTAGATGACTAATTATTTAGGGATAGTGAATTGGGACTTGATACTTTATTTTATTTTTTCAATCTAAACTGCATTTTAAGAACTTACTATAGGTGATTTGTGAATTATATTTAGTTATTTATTTTGGAATTAGATAGTTATATTAATTTGGATTGTCATTTGGAGTATTATTTATATGAATTTTAGAATGGAGATCAATTATCATCCAAATTGAATTTAAATATAAAAATTTATCGTCAAGATGAGTGGAGAAAGAATTGTCCAAGTTGCCCTTTGAAGGCCTTAAGGGCATTTTCGTCCGAAAAAGTTCAAAATACCTCAAATGATATTAACTTGTAGTTTTTTTTTTCTTTTTTTTAAAAAGGAGGATCGACAATGGTTCCCCATCTACCCCCTGAAGTGACTCGGACCCCCGACCTAACGGTCGGAGGTGAAGCGTCTTACCACCGAGCTGTGCTTCGGTGCTAAGGGTGGGAACTAACGGGTCCACCTACCTTCCTCCTAGCACGGGTCCAGCTTTTTCCTTGCCCTGGCACGGGTCCAGGCCACCAGCCTTCCCCGATACCTGCGTCCTGATCACTCCCCCGATGCCTGGGTTCAGGCCAGTGAATCCATAAGCCCCAGGGGAAATCAATCCCCAAGATGCGCCTCCCAGGGGTCGAACACGTGACCTCCAGGATGGCGCGGTATCCTTGCCTCCCTCCTCAACCACTTGAGCTAGGGGGATGGACCTAAAATGATATTTTCAAAGTTCACGGACCTAAAATGATACTTTAGCAAAGTTCGTTGACCTAAAAAGATGTTTCCTCTTTATTTTTTTATTACACATATAGGATAAGTCATACCTCTGGAGTGCCACGTAGGATAAGTCATACCTTCGGCATGCCACGTAGGATCAGTTTTTGCCGGAAATGTAACGGGTCGGGTTGGGTCGGTTGGGAAATTTGCAACACTCGATAAAGTTCATGACTTTTCATGCAACTTTTAAAGTTAATGGGAAAAACTAAACTATTGTCAAAGTTTATGACTTTTGAAGCAATTTACCCTAAAACCAATATATAAAAATAGGCACCACATTGCACTAACTTTTCTACCCACTTTACTACATAAAATCAAACAATTTCTTAAAACTCGTGCCGGTTAAATATGAGACATTTAATCTTGGACGGAGCAAGTATATTACTTATTAAGAAGATTTTTATTTTTCCAATATGGACATATAAATGTTGAGAAAAAGAAATAATTTTAACATTCAATAACTATGTGTTTTTCATGACAAGCAACATGAAGTCGAGAGGAATGCAGAGTTCACGATAGTAGCAATAAAGTGGAGTGACAAAAATTCTCTTATAAGATCTGAGATTGTTTTGTCTGAAAAACCGTATTCGTGATTATGTCTTTGTCTAGGATTGTTTGGCGATATTTGTTTTTGTTAGGGATCTGTGTTACAAGAACCCCAAACGTTAGGGATTAATGATGCAGTTCATTAAATCATAACTTTTGCACGTTTATCAATTGTTCCATAGAACTAAAATTTTGATGAAATTTGTTATTTAAATCATGATTTTTTTTTGAAATTTTTAAAATAAATTTAGAATTATTCCATAGTAGTCAATTCAGATGAGATTTATGTAATTGGTAAAGATAAAATATATAAAAATCAATAAATTTTATCAAATTTTTTTGTATGAGATAATTACAAAATGTACAAAAAAAATATGATTTAACTAGTTATTTTATATTAGGATGAATCCAAAATCATGATGATTTAAATGATAATATTTCATTAATAAATATAAAAACCTGATTTTAAATCAAAGCAGAAAACTTGATAATCTCTCGTCAAATTTCTTCTCGTTGTCATCCCCAAAATCTATCAATTTTATCTACATCCGTTTTGTACTATTGTCCAACAATTTCACGGCTTCTGCACCGATTGCCGTCTCTCAAAACATAGGTTTTCCATTCATACCATCTGTTTGCCAAATTGAGGAAGCTACAATCGCACCACAACTTGGATGAGAAAATCGGATCCGGGGGGGAGTATACGACTACAATTACAAAAATGTACCCACTTAGCTAACTGTTCCAGAAATGGGAAAACGCCAACTGAGCTGGCGTTTCATTAAGTAAAAACGCCAACCCGGATGGCATTTTAGCTTTTAATTTAGGAATTTAAAAAAATACGATATTATTGAAACCCCCCAATGCGGAGCGCGTGTTTTGCTTAATCACGCCAATGCGGAGGGCGTGTTTACCAAAGAAGAAACGCCTAGGATATTGGCGTGTTTCACATTGAAACGCCAACGTCGGTGGCGTGTTTCTATTTAAAAACGCCAACCCGGATGGCGGGTTTTGACAAAACAATATATCAGCTATCCTCCCCCAAATCGCGAAACTCACACACCACACACCTCGCGATTTTATCCAAAACAGCGCCTGCTCGTCGCGATGTGATTTCGCTCTCCCTCCATCAATCGGTGCTATTCTTCCCCATTTTCGTATACTTTTCGGTTAGTATGCTTATTTTTTACATTATTAGAGTAATTGTTGGATAGTTAATTAGGGTTTGTAATGGGTTGTGAGTTGAGTTGAAATATGGTGTTGAATTATTATTTAGCATATTGGCTTGTTTGAATAGCATTATTGTGGATTAATAGTTGAGATGTTGATGTTTAGTTAGGGTTTATGTTTTATTAAAATTTGGGCAATTTTAGCACCTAAACCGTAGTGTTGTTTTAGCTTAAAATTTGGGCAATTTGATTTGGTTTATATGGGTTTTAAAGTGATGTTGCATAATTTGGTTTAGGTGCTACATTTTTTGATATTGGGTTCAATAATGACAAATTATTGAAATTGTTTAGTTTGATGTATTTTGTTTAGTTTGAATTGTTAATTATGTGTAGGTGAATTGAGTTATAATTTTGTGTAATGTTGTGGAGGGGAATTTGTGTAATGTTGTGTAGGTGAATTTGTGTATTTTTGTATTGTGCATTATTTGATATTGGTGTTCCATTTTGTGATATTGACTTAAATAGTATCCAAGTATTGAAATTGTTTCATTTGAATTGTGAATGTTGTGTAGGTGAACTATGACATCATCTTCAAGTGCTCGCCGAAGACTCTTATATGGTCCTGAGGACCCCTCCGTATTATATCTGCAGAGACAACACGTCTCTAACAATAAATGGGCAGGAGTGCCATCAGAAGATGTACGCTGCAGAATATACGAAAGAATCATTTGGGATGTTCTCATACATCCTCGTGTTTTGGCGGTAATTGACGAGATGGGGTTTGGCGGGATGTTGCTAGGATCTTTTTCACTCCAGTAATGTACACTCGGATCAGCAGGCTCAAAGTTCTTTGGATCAAAACTATCATACGTACCTGGTAAGGTGCGAAAATAGTTCATTCCACGCCGTGGGAATAGTGGAACTACTCTTCCTCCAACTTCAACATAAGAAACTTGCAGTAATTATCTTCAATTGCTTCATTTGCATGACCCATTTACCATTTAAACATCTTAACATGTTAATCATTGGTGCTTACCCACATTCATATTGCTGCATTGCTATGACCATTTACCATTTAACATCTCCACTTGTGTAATCATTGCTTCTTTCTTGCTGTAATCAGTTGCTTTATGTTAATTCGAAGCTATAAGGAAGCAATCAATAACAAATACAATAGAACAAAAATTGGAGAAATTCAATCATTCAAGAATCAAATTCCTCATGCTGGTTTGATAAATCAGTGTAGACAAAAAATAATATTGCATCAATGGCCTCAATTTTATAATAAAACAAATTCGACAACATGTACTTAATAAAAGATTCCCCTAATCCCATAACATATATTAAATTGTCTTTGCTCACATGAAGGAGAAATGCAGAACCAGTGAAGACATAGGGCGTCCAAAATCAAATAAACTCCTCTATTAGAATACTAACAACCCAATTTCATTACCTAAATTTCCTATTCATGTATAATATGATGCTAAGTAACTAGAATGCAGCGGAGGGGAGCCAGTTCACTTCAACAAAAAATCATAAATTCTGCCTAAAAATGTGAAGTTATGTTGATTAAAAGTTACTTTCAAGCACATCTTCTATTAAAATTTACATCCCATTTTTCATTCCCTAATCCCTATACATATATAAATTGTCTTGCTTATTGAAATGCAGAACCAGCAAGAAACAAAATCATATAAAATATGTTATTCAATTATTGATAGCACACCACTTTTCATTCCCTAATCCTATACATAAATAATTATGTATGCATAATAAATATTGGCAGTGAAAAGGAAAACAAGAGGCTATGCATCAAACTATGACTACTAATATATTCGGGAAAGCTCACGCCTAAAATAGTGAAGAAGTGGAATTGTGTTGACAATATTACTTCAAAATGTGAAGAAATTGTGTTGATTAAAAGTTGAATTCAAGCCTAAAAAAATCCCAATCAAAAACAAATTAACAACAAAATATACATAGATAGAAGGAAGGAGAAAGAACCGGCGAAGTTCAAAGCAGAGCAGCGGCGGTGGCGGTTGAGTGCGGAGCAACAGCGTTCAGAGCAGAGCAGCGGCAGCGGCGGCGGCGACGTTAGCGGAGATAAGCGCCGGCAGAGTTTAGAGGAGAGCGGCGGCGGCGGCGGCGGCGGTGTCGGTGGACTGCAGAGCGGCGGCGTGAGGCGTGGAGAGGGGTGGTTGGAGTTGTGTTAAATTAAGGGTGTCCACTATAAGGCGGACACCCAAATAGCCCCGCCCCAGTTTTTTTGTCCATAGCCCTAGTTTTTTTGTCTACAGCCCCAAATTTTTATTTTCGCCACTATAGTGGACACCAATAACAAAATTTTATAATCAATTTTTATTTTAATGTTTCAAGCAATTATGAATAAATTTATCGGACTATACGTAATTAGAAGACAACGACTATACGTGAAGAAATTAAAATTAAACACTAAATTTTCGTCGTATTAAAGTACAGGAAAAATTATACAACGAAAATTTTATCTAGTGCAAATCACAAAGGTGTTCACACTACGGCGCCACCTCCCCTACGTGCCCACACTTCTTCAATCAAATCGGCCTGGAGTGTGGTATGTGATGTGGTCCTGCGCATATCAGCGAAGCGTTGGATCAAATATTCATTGCTCCGTGGTACGCCCATCTGGATCGGCGCGGAGGCGACACCGTGACTTGTACTTGCACCCTCTTCCGTGCCCAGCGCTCTAAAGTAATCAGCCATAAAACGCTGGTGCGCACCGACGTGGTCTCGTTGGATGGTCCGCCGAGGAGTAATCGCACGAGGGAACGCAGCCTCCGCCTCCTCCGCCAAGCGCACCGCATCCTCCTGGGCGGCTTGGTGTTGCACCTGTTGAATCAGAGCATTCCACGTGTCTTTCCACAAATTGTCCATTTCTGACCACAAATTCTAGTGAGAGAAATTTTGAGTGATGAAGAGTTGGAATGGTGTAAAAATAATGAATGGAATGAGGTGTATTTATAGGTGAATTAAATTGAATTAAAAAAAATTCGCCTGCCGCCGCGCCGGGCACCGCTCCACTATAGCAGCCCCGCCTATTCGCCGCGTCCGCCCCGGAGTAGGCACGTCCTCGCCCCAAACTCGCCGCATGCCCGTCCGCCGCCCCCACTTTCCTCGTCCGCCCCGGGAGCGGACGTCACCTCCACTATAGACCGCCCCGGCAGTGGCGAACGCAGGAATAAATCTTGGCAGGGGTTTCACTAAAAAAACTTGGCGGGGGACACACACATATTATATATAATATATTATATATAGGATTGTAGAGTAGTGATCTATGGCAAACACCTCTTAACCATATAACTAGAGAACAAATAATAGCCACAAGATCAAAAAAATCAAGGGCTAATATTAATTTTCGAATTTAATGAGATATTAGCTCCCTCAATCACAAATTTACTCCATAATAACAAGTCAGGGGTATTATTGTCATTGCACAAAAAATTAGATTATGTAAATTTTTACTTCATTTGAAGGTTAACTTCACGGACATGAAGCGAGTGGATCTGATCAAGGAGATCGCGGCGGAGTTCGAGCTGATCGCGAACCGGCTGTCGGAGACGGAGGTGGCGACAGTGGCGTCGGTGGTGGAGCTGGAGCCGCAGCATCTGGCGGAGATCGCGAAGCGCGCGCAGAAGTTGAATGTGAAGCTGAAGACGGTGATCGACAAGTCGCTGCTCGCCGGATCATCATCCGGTATGGGAATTCCGGCTCGAAATTGAGTTTAATTACTCTTAGGTTGCTGAATGATGTATGTGAATTCAAGAATTATTGAAGAATTCGGAGCTCTGTTCATCAAAGCTAGAATTTGCCCGAGCAAAGGCGGCGATCGGTTTCAGCTATAAATACGGCGAATTGAGCTACGGAATTCTTGTAATAATAGTAATTGAAGTTCATCCTCTTCTAATTCGGCTAATTTTCATTCTTAATTATTTATTTGATCAGAGAGAATTTGTAAATGCTGATGCTAGAAGGTGTTTGATCAATCTGATTTTACTTCACTCTTGTTTAGAAAACGCTTCACTCTTGTTCACAAAACACATCACTCTTATTCTGATTTTACTTCACTCTTGTTCACAAAACACATCACTCTTATTCTGATTTTACTTCACTCTTGTTCACAAAACACATCACTCTTATTCTGATTTTACTTCACTCTTATTCACAAAACACTTCACTCTTGTTCAGAAAACACTTCACTCTTGTTCACAAAACACATCACTCTTATTCTGATTTTACTTCACTCTTGTTCACAAAACACTTCACTCTTGTTCACAAAACACTTCACTCTTGTTCACAAAACACATCACTTTTATTCTGATTTTACTTCACTCTTGTTCACAAAACACATCACTCTTATTCTGATTTTACTTCACTCTTGCTCAGAAAACGCTTCACTCTTGTTCACAAAACGCATCACTCTTACCATGATTTTACTTCACTCTTATTTACAAAACGCATCACTCTTATTATGATTTTACTTCACTCTTGTTCACAAAACACTTCACTCTTGTTCACAGAACACATTACTCTTATTATGATTTTACTTCACTCTTGTTTACAAAACACATCACTCTTGTTTACAAAACGCATCACTCTTAGCATGATTTTACTTCACTCTTGTTTACAAAACACATCACTCTTACCATGATTTTACTTCACTCTTGTTTACAAAACGCATCACTCTTATTATGATTTTACTTCACTCTTGTTCACAAAACACTTCACTCTTGTTCACAGAATACATCACTCTTATTATGATTTTACTTCACTCTTGTTTACAAAACACATCACTCTTGTTCTGATTTTACTTAGACATGTAATGGGGCATGCATCCTATCTAATGACATGAGCAATGAACGAATCCAACTCAATCCTCGAAACGCCGCCCGCCTCCGTCGCCTCCCTCACGGCGGCGCCCAGCTTCTCCGCCGTCTCCTTTATCCGACACCCTTCTTCCGACGCCATGAATCTCCTCACGACACTCTCAATCAACGACGCCTTCACTACTCCCGCCCTATCCTTCCACTCCCTCACCACAATCTCCGTCTTCAAAACATCTGCAACCAGCGCGGCGTTGCTCGGCTGGTCGGAATGCATAGGCCACGCCGCGATCGCCACCCCACCGTCATGCTCTCCACGCACGAATTCCACCCCCGCGATCGCGGAAGCAAGGCGAGCATTGCGGCTACGCCAGCAGCTGCACCTACGCAGATTTGGAAGGAAATCAATGGATATTTGATCGCAGATTTGAAGGAGAAAGAAAGGAAACCTACGCAGATTTAAATTTCATATTGTAATTTCCAAAATACCCTTGGCCTATTTTATATAATTAAAATAAATAATATTTGTTCCATTAAGATGTGTGGCTGAGATTTGTTCTCTAGTTATACACTTAAGATTAGTTATATCTTGATCACTACCCTAGGATTGTATATATATATATAGGGATGCATTCATTTCTTTTTTGTATCTTTTGTTCTTTGTTCTTTTTAATCTCAGGCCCACGATTTTGTCATCCGACGGTTAGATTGGTGCCACGTGTCATTTAATAATGCAGATTTTCAGTTGAATAATGCACACCGACTAATAATGCACCATTATAGTGTAATAATGCAGATTTTCAGTTGAATAATGCACACCGACTAATAATGCACCATTATAGTGTAATAATGCAGATCATCTGGACCGTTGATAAATGAGATCTAAGGCCCATATTAAGAAGAATAAAGGATCTAATGGATGAATAGGAGAATAACGCTATATATATATATACATATATTATAAAAAACAATAACAAAATTATAAAAATAAATAAATATCTAATACATAAAATTAATCCAAAACAAGTTTGATAAAAAGAATAATACAGTTTGCTAAAGCGGCGACAATTGAATTCTACGTGCTTTCATCGATTGAAAACGCTGCAGGATCGGCTCGTTATCAATTGTTGAAAAAATATCCTTCTCAATGTACACAACTAGACTGTCATTCATCCACTCGTCTCCCATTCGATTTCGTAAATCAGTCTTGATAGTCTTCATTGCAGAAAATGCTCTCTCAACAGAAGCTAGCAACAAGTAAAACCAAGGCCAACTCAATAATCCGATAGACCAATGGAAAAACTAAATGCTTCTTAGTTTTGACCATTTTCATAGCAAAACTTCCCAAATCACTAAGAACAACAATTGAGGATCACACCGCACATTAGCAATAAAATTACTAACTTGCCGTGGAAGATGTAAACATTCGCTCGTAGAGAAGTCCTCGGGATATAAAGTAGCAATATGAATGACTTGATGCTATGTAACTAAAAGTTATTATTCTAAAGTATCTAACACATTGTGATTGTGTAAACTATGACAAAAGAAAAGGAAAAACTGACCTTACTCTAGCAATTAAAGTTGTGAAGAAGACAATTAATTCTCTTTTGGAATTTGTTGGAAGAGTTTCGATTTTTTTGGTTCAGCAGCTGTGGGAGGAATTCTCTTTTTGGTACTCTTTTGGTAAACCTAAACATCTGCCTTTTAAATTAGGGAATAGGGCAGTAGGCAGACTTTTTATACTTTTATTATTTTATTCATTTAAGTTATTTATATGTTAGTGAATAGGGAATAGGGAACAGGCAGTAGTCTGTTCACTTAGTATAGACTATTTATAAGTTATTTATATGTTTAAATAGGGAATAGGAACTAGTATAGATTATTACTTTTATTATTTTATTCACTTAAGTTTAATTGCTATTACTCCTTCATCGTCTTCTTCCTTTTCTCAACTCATTATTGGTTTCTAGGGATTACAAGATATAAACAGGGCGTAATACAACCCAAAAGGAAGGAATACAGATGGAGAAACTGAAGCTGAAATTACAACGAAAAGAAACAATAAACCGTGAACAAAGTTTAGCCGAGTCGAGGAGGCCTCTTCCCGTAAGACGAGATACGCCCCGGTAGTGCTCTCGGTTTGGCGTGTCGTCCCCAAAGGTAAAACGGCTACGTCTCTGGTGAAGCAGCACCGCTATCAGCAGAGCTCCGGCGAACTGGATGGAGGAGAGGGCAGAGCTTCGACAGAAAGACAATGCAGAGAGAGAGAGAGCTTATGAATGCAGAGAATGCTTGTTTGTGTGTAGCTAATGCAGTGGTATGGCTAGCCTATTTATAGGCCAAGCCACCATGCAGGGTCAACCAAGCCATTGAAGGCTCATCATGACAAATTCGTAACCGTCGTCGGTTACAGGCGTGTGGCAGAAATGTGCCTTTCGCGTGTGGAGCATGTGGATTTCTTATGTGGCAGCCGTGACTGTGCCTCGCTTGACGATGTGTCAAGCCACTTGGATTGCTGACTCGGTGGTTGTCTAAAAAGATAGTTTGGGCCAAGCACCAAGCCCAAAGACCACCCAAAGACCAATTGCCAAGTCCAAGATCGAGATCGGGATCGGGCCCGTGCCCACGGCCCGCGACCGCGACCACGACCACGGGCACGGGCTCGGGCAGGCGGGCGGCGGCGGCGCGCGCGTGTGGGCTCTTTCACCCATCTTGGTCCACTATAATTATTAAGTAACATAAAGTCACTTAATTTAAACACATTAAAATATGTGTTACTTCTCCTATGTGGGATAATTAACACTAGTTAATTACTCCCTAAGCTCAAACTCCAAGCTTTAATTAAAAGCTAATTATGCCCAACTTTAATCCACTATTTCTCACTCACCGGAAATCAGATTTGAGAAAGTGAATATACTACATTTATCTACGTAAAATGTAGATCGACGCTATATCATTTAATTTCACAAAATTAAATGTCTCGTCATATTTATTATTTGGTCAAAATCCATTGACCGGGCATATTTAATCCATGATTTCTACACTCAGCTCCATAGATGTAAAAGTTTTTATCTGTGATTTTAATTTTCAGCCCCTCCTTTCCATTAAACCTCTAATAATTTAGACATCAAAGCTATAAACTTGGCGAGGGCTGACTATAGGTTCGAAAATATTTAAAAAAATTTGCAGTAGAAATTTATTTAAAAAAATGGTTTGGGAGGGGCTTAAGCCCCTCACCTCCTCCACCTGCGTCTGCCACTGCGCCCCGGGACCGCCCCTGCCGGGGCTATAGGCGCGGTGGTCCCATAGTGGACACTCTAAGTGTAAACGTGAGGCGTGGTGAAATTTGAATAAATTTAAAACCTAATTAAATCCTAGTCATGATTTAGGAGCAGTTCGGTCCGATACAGGTTTTTGCAACGGCCATTCTCCGCTGCTATTTTAGTAACGACAAAGAATCCGTTCCTAAGACGCAAATTTTTCTAATTTTGAATTTTTTAATAAAGAAATAGTTAATAGTAGCGGAAGTTTCGGTTGCTAAATCGTAGTAACAATCTGTTGCTAACTCCGCCACTAGCTATTTTGGCGCTATTATACCGCCAAAATATAATGAATATCCGCTGCAAATTCCGTTGCTATATTCTCCAACAGACATTCCGTTACTATTCCGTCACTATTAGTAACGGACTTTCATCCGCTGCTAAAATCTGCTGTTAATCAGCGAATTTTTTGTAGTGACACCGATTCTAAATTGCCCATTGCACATTCGGACGAAGTGGTTATTCAGCTTGGTTCAGCGAATAATGAGCGATAAATGAACAATATAAATTAAAAATACATATAATGATAGTGTCAGTGTCGAAATAATTGAAAAATATATATTTTTCAAACAAAAGGTTAATTTTAAAATTAAACTTACTAATATTATATGATATACATGTATTTTTATGGGGTTAAAGAAATTTTTTATTCTTAGATCATAAAAACCATTACTTTTGAATTTTGATCTCACAATCACAACATTTATACAAATAGGAATGTAAACAAAAATTACACAAATTTCTAGTGTGAAAAGGAAAAACATAAATAAATTAACCACAACGCAATAAATTAATCACAACGCAATAAATTAATTAGCTATGAGAATTAGAAATTTGATTTAAATACTAGATATATATATCACACACCTATATATATATTTATCTAACTAAGAGAAAACTAAAAAAAAGATTTAATTACTAGATAAATAAATTAATATAACTAAGAGAAAATTAGAAATAAGCATAAATAAATTAAGTATAGAAAAACGATAAATAGTGGGTAGAGAAATATAGCGAAGGCAATATAGCGAAGGCAATCCAGCGAGATTCAAACATGGATCTCCGTGTTAGCATTGCAACTTGTAAACCAACTAGGCTACTTATATACTTATAAGTCTTCCATGAATACATAACATATAGTCATACCTAAATGGCTAGGGTTCCATGGAATCCTGTGTCTGCCCCTAGTTAGGAGGAATGATAATGCTTTCTTGTCTCATTCTATTATCTTATATAGTGAGTTATGTAAAGGGCTAGGTTAGGAGTTCATGGAGGTTGGATTTAGATCAACCAATTGTATATATCTTAAGCGTGACATTAAATTGAAAAGTGCAAAGGATGTATCATTGATGTTTTCATTATTAAACAGTTTTTTTTTGGACAAAAATAACAGGTGTTGCCTTTTCAGCCACACTTTTTCCCTTCAACTAGCATCTACATATGTTAGTGGTCCTAAACCTAAGTTTCAAAAGTGATGACCTTATTTTAAATGGAAAAAAAAGAAATGCCTACTCTTTTATTTATAGTATATATAGATATCCGACCAATTATAAGAAAGTTGAATCCCACAAATACATCATTTAAGTTTAACTAACCATGGTTTGGGATTGCTTACCACTTAGTATGAATTATTGGAATCTTGATTTTAAGATGTCCGATCAATGAAGTTTGACCAATAATAAATATGACGAGACATTTAATTTTGGAAAATTAAATGATATAGCATCGATCTATGTTCCGCATAGATGATCGTAGTATATTCACTTTCTCAAATCCGATTCCCGGTGAGTGAGAAATAGTGGATTAAAGTTGGCCACATTGTAGCTTTTGATAAAGCTATGAGTTGAAAGTGTAGGAGTAATTAACTAGTGTTAATTATCTCACATAGGAGATGAGACACATCTTTAAATGTGTATTTATTAAGTGACTAATTACACTTAGTAATTATCGTGGACTAAGATGGGTGAAAGAGCCCACACGCGCGCACACGCGCGCCAAGCCGAGCCGTGCCCATGCCCTTGCCCTTGCCCTTGCCCTTGGACTTGGACTTGGACTTGGACTTGGTCTTGGTCTTGGTCTTGGTTCTTGGGACTTGGACCACCTCAGTTTTGGGCAGCAGCCTGACCAACTCGGCCTGCTGCGCCTTGAGCGATGTCTTGATCAAATCACGAAGTCCACATGTGACGGTTGAACTAGGGCGTGTACAGCGTCTAGATTCAACGTCGACCACTCCAGCTTTCAAACTCGTAACGGCCGGCGGTTACAGGCCCGCCATGATGAGCCTTGATGACAGTCATGAAGGCTGAGTTGACCCCCGCAGTGGACCAAGCCTATAAATAGGCTAGTCATTCCTTGCATTAGAACGAACAGAACAATTAGAACACAAGCATCATACTCTCTGCTTAGTCTTTCTTCCTGAAGCTCTGCCCTCTCCTCCATCCAGTTCGCCGGAGCTCTGTTGATTGCGGTGCTGCTTCACCAGAGACGTAATCGTTTTATCTTTGGGGATGACACGCCAAACCGAGAGCACTAACGGGGCGTATCTCGTCTTGCGGAAAGAGGCCTTCTCGACTCGGCTAAGTTTTATTTCCAGTTTACAGTTTCGATTTCATTGTAATTTTCAGTTTTTAGTTCTTCCTTCTTGGGTTGTATTACGCCCGATATTGTTTATCTCTTGTAATTCCAGTTTTCCCCAACAATCGCAAGACGAGATATACTTGCCATTGAAGGATTCGGACCTTAACTGAAATTAATCACTATCGAAACTTAATACCTTTGCTGGAGATGTCGACTGAATCAAACACTGTCGCTGCCACCACCACTGTTGCAACAACTCCATCCACCGTGTCGACCACTGCACCGGTCAACACATCGTCGACTCCGACGATGATGCCCAATCCTGGGCGCTATCCATCTTCATCAACAACCCCTTGGGAGTTTGTTAACACCTCGAGTGGATCGGTTAGTTCCACTTTTAGTGGTTCCTTCGGATCCTTTAATGGATCGAGTGTTGGGGCCTTCGGCTCTCACACGAATGGTGGAGGCTTCGGGTCTCACGCGGGTGCTGGTTCCTTTGGGGTTGGTACGACCATGGAGGGCTCTATGCCCAACATGAATGGTGGGGCCTCTACGCCCAACCACGTTGCTGGCTCAAGTGGAGGCAACTTGAATGGTTCATATCATGGACCAAGCTCGGTGCCTTTGATACCGAGAATGATGCCGCCCGCTGAGAAGCTCTCCAAGTTTGGAGGATCTGACTTCAAGAGGTAGCAACAGAAAATGTTGTTCTGCTTGACAACATTGGGGGTCGTGCACTTTCTCAAGGAAGGCGAGCCACCCAGGCCAAGCGATCAAGAGACCAGACTGGAGGTCTTCTCCGACTATGACGCATGGCACAAAGAGGATTATCTATGTAAAAACTTTATTTTAAGTGCACTAGATGATATCCTCTACAATGTATACTCTAATGTAACCACATCTAAACAAATGTGGGAGAACCTAGAGAAGAAGTACCGTAGCAATGATGCCGATACTAAGAAATTTATAATAGCTAAGTACTTGGACTACAAAATGGTCAATTCAAGACCAGTGATAGACCAAGTACAAGAGTTTCAAATTATCATCCACGAATTCGCCGTCGAGGGGATGAACTTGCCGGAAGCTTTTACTTCTGGCACGATAATTGAGAAGCTTCCACCTAGTTGGAAGGACTTCAAGAGCTACCTTAAGCACAAGCGAAAGGAGATGACCCTTGAAGAAATGATCGTGAAATTGCGCATTGAATCTGACGTGTGCAAAAATGACCAAAAGGCTAGAGGCCATGGCCCCTTTGAAGCCAAGGCCAACTTGTTGGAGCGGGGCGGTCCCTCCAACAAACACCCTCTTCCAAGTCAAAAGGATAAAGGGAAAGGAAAGCAGCCCGCAAAGAAATTTGAAGGCGAATGCTTCAAGTGTGGCAAAACTGGCCACTTTGCCAAAGACTGCCGCAGCAAGAAGAAGAAGCCGGCAGCCCACGTCGTTGAAAAAGAGTTCAAAGACTGGGACGAAAATGACCTCATCGCTGTGGTCACTGAAGAGGCCAACTTGATTGAAAACAAGGGAGGCTGGTACATCGACACTGGAGCAACTGCTCATGTTTTGCTCAAGTGTGGCAAAACTGACCACTTTGCCAAAGACTGCCGCAGCAAGAAGAAGAAGCCGGCAGCCCACGTCGTTGAAAAAGAGTTCAAAGACTGGGACGAAATGACCTCATCGCTGTGGTCCCTGAAGAGGCCAACTTGATTGAAAACAAGGGAGGCTGGTACATCGACACTGGAGCAACTGCTCATGTTTGTGCCGATAGGAGTAAGTTTTCAACTTACAATCCTGTTGATGGGAGGAAGATCAACATGGAGAATCAAGCATCATCCGAAGTCAAAGGAACTGGAGATGTGATCCTCAAAATGACGTCTGGAGTCTCTGTCACGCTGAAGGATGTGCTGCATGTGCCCGACATCCGAAAGAACCTAGTCTCTGGATCTATACTAGTTAATAAGGGTTTTAAACTTGTATTTGAATCCGATAGGTTTGTTTTGTATAAGTTTGGAAAATCCCTCGGAAAAGGTTATGTAACCGATGGGCTTTTCAAGCTTAGTGTGGCTACGCGCTATGGTCCCAAGCCTTGGCTATTAATAACAATGCGTCTACTTCCTTTTACTTGATTGAGTATTCAAACCTCTGGCATTGTAGATTGGGACATGTAAATTCAAAAGCCATTAAAAGATTAGTGAATTTAGATTTACTAAAGGCTAATGAAGTGGATACCCAAGATAAATGTGAAATTTGTCTCGAAGCAAAAATAACTAAGTTGCCGTTTCACTCGGTTGAACGAAGTACAAAACCCCTTGAATTAATTCACACGGACGTATGTGATTTAAAGATGGTGCAAACTAGAGGTGGTAAAAAGTACTTTATCACTTTCATAGATGATTGCACAAGGTATTGCTACATTTATCTTTTAAGAAGTAAAGATGAAGCAATAGAGGCGTTCAAAAATTATAAAAACGAAGTTGAGAATCAACTTGGTTGTAAAATCAAAACGATTCGAAGCGATAGAGGAGGGGAATATGTAGCCCCGTTTGAGGAGTTATGCAATGCAAGTGGTATAATCTATCAAACGACTGCACCATATTCACCACAATCTAATGGTGTTCCAGAACGCAAAAATCGAACTCTAAAAGAGATGATGAATGCATTGCTTCTGACTTTAGGATTACCACATAACATGTGGGGGGAAGCTGTTTTGACAGCAACTATATCTTGAATAAAATCTCTCTCAAAGGAAAAGCTGTTACTCCTTATGAGTTGTGGAAGGGAAGGAAGTCATCCTACAAATACCTCAAAGTGTGGGGGTGTTTGACAAAGGTGATGGTTCCTCCGCCCAAGGAAGTTACAATTGGACCTAATACAATTGATTGTATATTCATTGGATATGCACTTAACAGTAGTGCATATCGATTTTTTGTCCACAAGTCTGAAATACCGACTGTGACCGTGGGAATAACAATTGAGTCAAGAAACGCGATATTTCTTGAAAATACGCTTCCTTGCAAAAGGAAGGAAAACGTAGCATCCAATTCTGAGACAAGAATTGAGGATGAAACCACTAGTTCTAAATCAGCGGATGAGGAACCTGAATCGCGCAAGCGTGCAAGGCCCGATCCAAAGGATACAGTACTAAGACGTGGTAGTAGGGTCAGAACACCAAAAACATTTGGTCCTGACTACATTGCTTTTATGTTAGATGAAGAACCAACATCTATAAAAGTAGCCTTCGATGGCCCAGACGGGCTACATTGGAGAAAAGCTGTTCAAAGCGAAATTGATTCAATTTTGCTAAACCACACTTGGGTGTTGATAGATCTACCTGAAGGTGTAAAACCTCTAGGTTGTAAATGGGTACTTAAAGGAAATTTAAGGCCGATGGAACAGTGGATAAGTATAAAGCCCGACTAGTAGTAAAGGGTTTTAAACAAAAGGAATGACATGACTTCTTCGATACCTATTCACCTGTAACAAGGATTACATCTATCCGAGTGCTTCTCGCTATTGCTGCATTGCACAATCTTGAGATTCATCAAATGGATGTAAAGACCGCGTTTCTAAATGGTGAACTAGAAGATAAAATCTATATGGAGAAACCCGAAGGGTTTGTAGTACCTGGACAAGAGAAAAAGGTATGCAAGCTCGTAAAGTCTCTATATGGATTAAAACAAGCGCCATTGCAATGGCAATTGAAGTTTGATAATGTGATGTTATCAAATGAGTTTAAATTCAACGAGAGCGACAAATGTGTCTACATCAAGAGCACTAATAACGGCCACGTTATAGTGTGTCTATACGTTGATGATATGTTAATCTTGGGTAGCAACACTCAAGTAATTAACAATACAAAGGCCATGTTAAAGAGAAACTTTGACATGAAAGACATGGGTCTAGCCGATGTAATTCTTGGAATGAAGATTCTAAGAATGTCTGATGAATTCATCTTAACACAATCACATTATGTTGAGAAGATATTGAATAAATTCAAAGCCTATGATGGCGCGCCGGTTAAGACTCCAATTGAACTCGACGTTCACTTGAGCAAGAACAAAGGCGAGCCCATTGCACAAGAAGAGTATGCACGGGTCATCAGATGCATTATGTACTTGACTAATTACACTCGACCTGACATTGCTTGTGTTATGAACAAGTTGAGTCGTTACACGAGCAATCCAAGCAAAGAGCATTGGGGAGCTCTTGTGAGAGTTTTGAGATATTTAAAACATACTCAAAATCATGGGCTACACTTCTCGAGATACCCCCCGGTACTTGAAGGGTACTGTGATGCAAATTGGATATCCGACAATAAGGACTCACTTTCAATAAGTAGATACGTCTTTACTATTGGGGGTGGTGTTGTATCGTGGAAATCCACAAAACAGACATGTATAGCCCGATCAACCATGGAATCAGAATTCATTGCCTTAGATAAGGCTGGTGAGGAAGCCGAGTGGCTTAAGAACTTCCTTGAAGATATTCCATGTTGGTCTAAGCCAGTGCCGCCAGTGCTAATCCACTGCGATATCCAAGCGGCTATTGGAAGGGCAAACAATGGCTTCTATAACGGTAAGTCTCGACATATACGTCGACGACATAACACCATGAGACATTTGATCACAACATGGGTGATTACAATTGACTATGTGAAGTCAATAGATAATCTAGCGGATCCGCTAACCAAAGGGTTAAACTGTGATCAAATGAATATGTTGCTAGAGGGAATGAGTTTGAAATCCACATACTAAAGGATTGTCATGGTGGTAACCCAACCATGATGACTGGAGATCACAATAACTTGGTTCAAAGGGACAACTAAGCTATGAGAGTTCATGAGAAACACTCACTATATCTATTCCCTAAAGAGCAATAGAGTGTTGAAAAACCTGCCTAAGTGGTAAGGCTAAGTCTATGACTTTTAATGGTTCTTAAGGATCTCAAAGAGATGGAGTTCTCAAAGAGACCGAGTATGACAAGGTACTTGACTAAGAATCACCTATGTAAGTGCGAAGTGTGGTCGCTTCATAAAACGCACTTATGAACCCAAAGTGGTGTCCAAGACCGCAATGGACACAAAACGTGAGAACGGATGAGGTTGAGGTGTTTAAGCGTTAACACCATTGTCTCGGTGCACGCCGTGGGGGATTAGTTCAAAGCATCGCACTACTAAGCCGTCTGTGTATCTGATGGTGTCGACCATGGAGGGTTCAAAGCCAACAAGTACTTTTCCTTATGCTTATATACCTTTTGAGGGTTGAGCTTGTGTCTGCATGCATATGCATTTGACTATTTCCACTCATGTGGGGGATTGTTGGAATCTTGATTTTAAGATGTGCGGTCAATGAAGTTTGACCAATAATAAATGTGACGAGACATTTAATTTTAGAAAATTAAATAATATAGCGTCGATCTACGTTCCGCGTAGATGACCGTAGTATATTCACTTTCTCAAATCCGATTCCCGATGAGTGAGAAATAGTGAATTAAAGTTGGTCACATTGTAGCTTTTGATAAAGCTATGAGTTGAAAGTGTAGGGAGTAATTAACTAGTGTTAATTATCCCACATAGGAGATGAGACACATCTTTAAATGTGTATTTATTAAGTGACTAATTACACTTAATAATTATCGTGGACTAAGATGGGTGAAAGAGCCCACACGTGCGCCAAGCCGAGCCGTGCCCGTGCCCGTGCCCGAGCCCTTGCCCTTGGTCTTGGTCTTGGTCTTGGACTTGGACTTGGACTTGGACTTGGACTTGGCAATTGGCAATTGATCTTTGGGTGGTCTTTGGGCTTGGTTCTTGGGCCTGTCCCTGGATCCAGACTTAATGTTTTGGACCACCTCAGTTTTGGGCAGCAGCCTGATCAACTCGGCCTGCTGCGCCTTGAGCGATGGCTTGATCAGTGTCTTGATCAAGTCACGAAGTCCACATGTGACGGTTGAACTAGGGCGTGTACAGCGTCTAGATTCAACGTCGACACTCCAGCTTTCAAACTCGTAACGGCCGGCGGTTACAGGCCCGCCATGATGAGCCATGATGACAGCCATCAAGGCTGAGTTGACCCCCACAGTGGACCAAGCCTATAAATAGGCTAGTCATTTCTTGCATTAGAACGAACAGAACAATTAGAACACAAGCATCATACTCTCTGCATAGTCTTTCTTTCCGAAGCTCTGCCCTCTCCTCCATCCAGTTCGCCGGAGCTCTGTTGATTGCGGTGCTGCTTCACCAGAGACATAACCGTTTTATCTTTGGGGACGACACGCCAAATCAAGAGCACTACCGGGGCGTATCTTGTCTTGCGGAAAGAGGCCTCCTCGACTCGGCTAAGTTTTATTTCTAGTTTACAGTTTCGATTTCATGTAATTTTCAGTTTTTGGTTCTTCCTTCCTGGGTTGTATTACGCCCGATATTGTTTATCTATTGTAGTTTCAGTTTTCCCCAACACAGAGGCGGACATAAGAAGAGCCTTGGGGGGCCCTGTGACCCCCAATATTTTTTAAAAATTTCAGGGGTATTTTAGTAATTTCATATTAAAATTAAATTAAATATTATTTTATATTAAATAAGAGTTAAACCTAGATAACTAATATCCCAAATCCAATCTTCTCGGCCAATTTTTCACTCCAGCCGCTACACATTCTCCAATTACCATTACATAATTTAAAATTGCTTCTCCATCTCCAGAGACCAGAGTTAACGGCACTACGGGTAATTTCATATTCTGATGTTTTGCATTCAAAAATCAAGTGAGAGAAAATTTGTTTTTCTATCTGAAAATTGGGTGTTTTGAGGCTTTGAGCTTTATATTATATATATATCTTCTAGTTCTAGATATAGAATAACATTTATTTTGTTTGTTTGTGATTGTCATATTGAGCATTTTATTTAATTATGCAGTGTTTCATTGAGTTAGTAGTTGTCCCCAATTTAATTTTGTGGCATGTTTTCATTCAACATATGTTATGCTTATATTAATAGTTTTGGAGTCCCACTGTATAATTCTGTTTAATAAAGTTTATAATATGTCTTTCCTTATTTTTGATTTGATTTGTAAATTTGGCAGCCTTTTATTTGGTTATGTCATTTTTTTATATTTACTAATTGTCTATTTTATTATATGTAGGGTGATGCATCGTTTTTTCAAGAAAGTTTCTCCTGTTACCTCGGTTTTATCTCCGTCAGAGAATGAACCTCCACTTCTCCAACCACAAGAGTTACCTAATGAAGACAGAAATAAAGTTGATCTAGAGGATGGATCCGCACTTCTCCAACCTCAAGAGTTACCGAGTGAAGACAAAGATAAAGTCGATTTAGAGAAGCTTCCAAGTGATCCCGGGGAACGACCTGACATAATGAGTTATCCACCAAACTCAATAGAAGACATTCGTAGAGCTTATTTACTAAGAGGTCCATGTCAACCACGCAAGCATAATTTCCTTTCTACAAGCAATGGAAATCGAAAACGTAAATTTGTCTCACTTTGGTTTGATGAATTTAAGAGCTGGCTGAAGTATAGTGTTACCAAGGAAGCGGCTTATTACTTCTATTGCTATCTTTTCTCAAGACTCCATGGAAATGGACAAGATGCCTTTGTATCTAAGGGATTTACTGCTTGGGGCAAGAAAGAAAGATTAAGAGATCATGTTGGAAATCATACAAGTGAGCATAATAGGTGTAGATTAGCATGTCAGGATTTGATGAACCAACCCCAGCACATTGAAGTCTCTCTACTAAAGCAGTCAACACAATCGAAGCTTAATTATCGTTGCAGATTAAATGCAACGATTGTTTCACTTCGTTATCTTATCATGCAAGGAAAGCCTTCTCGCGGACATGATGAGTCCGAAGAATCCTTAAATCAAGGTAATTTTCTTGAGCTTTTGAAAGTTATTACCTCTTGCAGCGATGAGATATCTAGTGTTGTACTAAAAAATACTCCTGACAATCTCAAACTAACATCACCGAGAATTCAGAAGGACATCATAAATGCATTTGCTGTTGAGACAACAAAACTTATTGTACAAGATATGGGAAATGATTTTTTCTCCATATTAATCGATGAGTGTCGAGATATATCAGTCAAAGAGCAAATGGGTGTTGTGGTGCGATATGTGGACAAGAATGGATGTGTTATGGAACGCTTTCTCGGTGTAGTGCATGTCAGAGACACGGTTGCAACCTCACTTGAGAAGGCACTTGATTCTTTGTTATCTATGTATGATTTAAGTGTATCTAGTTTGAGATGACAAGGATATGATGGTGCAAGCAACATGAGAGGTGAATTCAATGGATTGAAAAGTTTGATACTCAGGAGAAATCCCAGTGCCTATTATGTACATTGTTTTGCTCACCAGCTTCAACTCACAATTGTCGATGTTGCCAAAAAGCATACAAGTATCGGATCTTTTTATAATGTTATCAACCGTTTGTGTAATGATGTTGGAGGTTCTTGTAAGCGCAGAGATATACTTAGAGAAAAACAGAGAGAGAATATTCTAGAAAAGATTGCAAGTGATGAAATTACCACCGGGACATGATTGAATCAAGAGATGTCATTAAAGCGGCCTGGAGATACTCGTTGGAGTTCACATTATGGTACTCTTATCAACTTGATTCATTTGTTTTCTTCTATTGCTGATGTTCTTGAATATGTGGGGGAGAATGGTGATGATTCGTATAGGGCAGAAGCGGATGATGTGTCAGAAATTATTAATCGCTTTGAGTTTATTTTTGTGTTACATCTTATAAAGCAAATCTTGGGAATCACACATGAGCTCTCTCAAGTGCTACAAAAAAAGGATCAAGACATTGTTACCGCAATGAATCTTGTCAAAGTAGCAAAAGCACGTTTGCAAATAATGAGGGAAGAAGGTTGGGAAGTTTTGCTTACTGATGTTTCTAAGTTTTGTGACAAATATGAGATAATTGTGCTTGACATGGATAATGAGTTTGTACCTCGAGGAAGAGTACGTAGAACTCAAAAAATGAAGAATCTCCACTATTATCGAGTTGAGATATTTTGTTCTGTGATTGACATGCAAGCTCAAGAGTTAAATCATCGTTTTGGTGAAACTAACACGGACTTACTTTTATGTATGGCATGTTTCGATCCTAGAGATTCATTTTCTGCATTTGATTTGGGGAAGCTGCTTCGCCTTGCTAGTTATTATCCATCAGAATTTTCTGGAGTTGCTTTGGATGAGCTTGAAAATCAACTTCAAAGCTTTATTTTTTATATGCGGATAGATGAAAATTTTTCACAGTTATCTGGAATCGGTGGTCTTGCTCAGAAGATGGTTTCTACAAGAAAGCATGAAATCTTCCCATTGGTTTATTTGTTAGTCAAGTTGTCATTGATCTTGCCGGTTGCTACTGCCTCAGTGGAAAGAGCATTTTCAGCAATGAAATTCATCAAGAGTTCTCTACGTAATAGTATGGGAGACCAACTGTTACAAGATTGCTTAGTTCCTTACATTGAAAAGGATGTCTTTGTTAATGTTACTAATGAAACTATTATGCAGCGATTCCAGAAGATGAAGAATAGAAGAGAAATGTTATGATATGTTTGTTTTTTCCTTTAATATTTAAACATTAATATTTAATTTTATATTTTTCTAATTTTATTATAAATTATTTTTGGACCCCATCGTTAAAATCCTGCGTCGCCACTGCCCCAACATGAACATTAAAACATGTAGCATAAACTGGATAATAAATCAATGTTATATGAATATTGAGCTAGGCTATATAAATTTAATAATTTAGAAATTTCTAAAAAGATTCGTTGTATACATCATAATTTGCCACACATAAATTATTAAATAATGAAGGAAAAAGGAACAACTATATCATTATTTGCCACACATGAGTTATTAAATGACGAAGGAAAAAGGAACAACTTTTCTTTCTGGTGAAGCATGCATAATTGAAAGTTTGCCTTTATGGAGTCAGCATATGGGAATGTCACATGTTGTGTGTATATCTTTCCATTATCATATTGCAATAACTTCATAAAGTTTTTGGCTGTCTTATCCTAAATTATTTTATCATTCAAAAGTTATATGTACTTACTTAGCACCTTGTCAACTTTTAGAACATCTTCAATTATGCATTTAAATTTATTTTTAACGTAAAAAACTTCTTTAATATTATACTCCAAATATAGTGATATTGCAAATATTAATAACTTCTTTAATTCATTTTTTTATTTTTCTATAAAATAACACCAAATATAGTGATATTGCAAATATTAATAAAAATATTAGAATTAATCCATTATTATTTAATTTATGTGAATTAAAACACAATCAATAAATTACAATAACAAAATGAAAAACGTAATCTTATAATCCGGTAAATCATAACCAGATCCTTTAATATTATCGAAGTACGAAGAATATGTTCAAGTTGCATTGTCATTTGCTAGACAAGCTCCGCAATCGGAAGTTGGGATGACGACAAATGAATATGCTTGATTTCTAGAGCAATTGATTTCATTTTGATTCAGTTCAACATATATGGTTTTCAAAATTTTAGCTACTAATTATTATCAAATCTATTTTCTTTAAATATTAAAGTTTCAGTTTTTTTAATTTATATGTCATCATATAAAACAATATTTTTTGTGATACTCAAAAAGTCCAAAGAGTTATTGTCTCATTAAAATAAGTAAAAATTATAAAAAGGAAAAGGAAAAAGATATATTAATAAAACAACGTAATTTTGAATAACACCAATAAACATTATTGTCCCAACCAAAATCGCTAAAATTTGTTGTCTTGAATAGTTGACAAAATCGCTAAAATTTGTATCTAATATTTTGTATTTTGTTTTTATACTTTATAATTTACTTAAATTTAGTGACCTTCAATGATACTCCTTCCATTTCTGATAAGTATGAACTATTTTCTTATTAGTCTGTCTATGAAAAATATCAATAAACTCAATAATTTTGAAATAGTAAAACAACACAACAACACCCTTACACGTCATTTTATTACAACTTATTTATATATTATGCTACACTACTATTGATGTAGAACTCATTCTCCACTACCACTACTTAAACTGCCATTTATCTCCCATTTACTTTACTAATCACTTTATCCGTCCCAGTTACTTTACTAATCACTCTATCTGTCCCACTTTAGGAGTCTCGATCAATGATATAAATAGTTAAAGTGGAGAAATGCTAAATAAGAGAGAATAATGTTGTGAAGACTCTTCTCAACATTATTCTCTCTTTTACTTTAACATTTTTCCACTTCTATTAATATCATTTTTATAAAACGAGTGCACAAAAGTGCCTGGGACTCCTAAAATAAGACGGAGGGATTATATAGTAGAAGTGATGTCAAACCTAATATTCATACTTTGTAAGAACAAAGAGAGTAAAAACTTTATTTTTTATATTTAATTTCTCCACGACATATAATAATACTTCCCCCGTTTCATAATAGTACAGTCATTTTGTCATTTTAGTGCGTTCCATAGTAATGGAGTCATTTCTCTTTTTAGTAAAAGTTAACACATTTTTTTTCACTTACTTTACTCTATCTTACTCCCTCCGTCCCAAGGAAGATGACCTCCTCCTTGGGTGGTACGAGAATTTATGTAACTTTATTTTGTGTGTGAAGTGGAGAGAGTAAAGTAAGATAGAGAATAAAGTAGAGTGAAAGATGTTTTCATTTTTTAGTAATGGGTCATCTTGGTTGGGACAAACCAAAAAGAAAAGTGGGTCATCTTCAATGAGATAGAGGGAATATTTTATTCTTTTTTATTTTCTACTTTATTTTTATTATACTTTACTCACTTAACGCAATCTTTTTAAAATTTCATGAAGGAAAGAAATGTCTACATTAGAGCATCCGCAATGGCGCCCGTCGGGGCGGAATTCCCACGGCGTGCGGGAATTCCGTCGCTGTCGTCCGCCATTGTGCGTGCCGCAATGGATACGGAATTCCCTCGAGGACGTCGCAATTCCGCGGCGTTAAGCGGAATTCTGCGGGGAAGTCCGCCATTGCATTGACTCCCGCGGAATTCCGCTTTATTTCATTTTTTTTAATCAAAATTTTCCCCTATTTGTGTCGTAATTTTAATTACGTAAATTGTTTACTTCCGGAAATTGTTTAATTTGTGAATTTGTGAATTTTTTTATTGTGGAAATCCGCGGGGAATTCTGCATTGTGAGTGAGATTCGTATGATGCAGTGCAGTGGGAAGTTATCTTATGACATGGAGAAGGTGTTTTTAAGAATTCCGTCGGAATTCCACGCAATGCGGATGCCTTTTAAATCATTTATCATTGGAATATGAGAGCGGCGGATTCCACAACACAAATGTCACCAGAAGATTTGAAAATTCAACACACTATTAACCACAAATCTGACTTAGTTGGTGGATATGATTAAAGTTTGGAGTTTGAATTATAGATAGAGTTTGTATTTGATTACATCTTTGTATATATATATATATGTTGTTGATCAATTGAGATTTTTTAGCCTAATTGAGAATTGAGATGCATTATCAAGCACTCATTTTTATTAAATGAGTGGTCCAGAATTTGCCACATGGAATATTTTTAGATTAATTAATTATGAAAAGCAGAATGGTAATTTCATGGTACATTTATTCAATAAATATTTTTATAAAAATTTTTATAAATTTTTTTTTTAATTTTTATTTTTTTGTCAACTACATATATAATTCATGTTAACTACACGCATATCATGTTAACTACATATACAGTTCATGTCAACTATACACATAATGTCAACTATAAGTTGTTGACATTTGATGTGCATACTATTGACGATAATACCCCGAGTTGACATAATCTACTTGTAGTTGACATTTCAAAAATGTTATAGACGAGTGGCTGAAAATGCATCTCAATTCTCAATTAAGCTAAAAAATTTCCAACCTAACATGACCATATATATATCAATCAATGAGAATTTGGCCCAATCTCAAAATGGAATGAGACCGGGAGAGACCAGCAGATTGAGGTGGCCTCCAAGGCCATCTCGGTCTATATGAGAGAAATGCCAATTGATTTAATTTTTTTATTATCAGGAGTGAAGTGGCGGTCGGCCATGCATCATCAATAAACTTTGTCGAGTCCTCATTCCTCTTCTCTAACTCAAGAAAAAAACATTTATAAATTTATGAGTGATACAATATGAATTTGTGTATTTGAAAAATACTTTTTCTTCTCACTCTAATTAAGCATCCCTTAAGAAAAATGAGTTGTATGAGTTTGGGATATAGTTCAGTTGTCAATTTGTCATTATAGTGGCTGAAAGATAAAAATTATATGTTTTATTTCGGACTAATTAAACATTTAAATATTTAAGTGCAACATATTAAAAAAAAATTAATGGTTGTTCATTTATTCTCATGGTTATAGTGATTCAAATCCTTAATAGTAATATAAGTATTGATTGTTGAAGTGAAGAATGAATGTGGACAAGAATTGATGTAACATTCAAAAGCATTTGGACGAGGCGTAGGGATATGGATATTGGTGTTTGGTCACTTTTATGCTATTGGATGATTATATTTTTATGAACATGCCACTTTTGTTACAACTTGATTTAATTTAAAGTCGAAAAATCTTTATGAATAAACCCAACGGTGCGCACTATGACCAATAAGTGAAATTCTGTCAAAAATCAAAGCAAATCTCTGCCCTTAGATCCTTGGATTGGATGGTTGGAATAAACTACATTATTAGCCCAAGATGCTACATTATTAGCCGAGCTACATTATTAGACTAAAATGCTGCATTATTTTACTAAAATAGTACTCCCTCCGTCCCAGTTAAGATGTCCCCTTTCGTTTTTCACACGTGTTTTGTAAAATTCATAATAAATAGTTAAAGTGGTGAGAAAGTAAATTAAGATTGAGAATAATATGGAAGAGACTATCTTCTACATTATTCTTTCTCTCATCTTACTTTTCCTCTACTTTAACTATTTATTGTGATTTTTTCAAAATACGTGTGAAAAATGAAAGGGGTCATCTTAAATGGGACATAAGGAGTACATTATTAGCTAAGTTGCATTATTACACTAATAATCTACTCCCTATGTCCCATTAAAAATGAAACGTTTTCCTTTTTGGGTTGTCCTACTAAAAATGAAACGTTTCCTAAAATGAAAACAACTCCCTCTCTACTTTTCTCTCTCTCTCTCTCTTACTTTACTCTCTTTTCATTAACTCAAAAAAATAACACTGCATAAAATCTCGTGCCGAAAACCAAATGTTTCATATTTATTGGGACGTAGGGAGTATATTATTAGATGACACATGACATTAATCTAATTGTTAGATCACAAGATCCAATGGACTACAAGTGTTTTGATTTTGAACACTATTTAGCTTATGAATCTGAATACATCCCTAAACCCGACATTGCAATCCTACGTTCTTGCATATAATTAATATTGATATTTTTTTCTAAGAAAAGATTTTATAAAATTTTACTCTACGTTCTTGCCATCATATGGATTCATAAACGCTTTTGATATACGGAGTATAAAAAAAAGGGAGTACTAGGGTGCAACTTTGATTAGAATCACAGTATACTTTCAATTTCGTGTTGTCACGTGGCATATAACATATGCAATATTATAAATACTACCATGCAATTTACATTTGTAGAAACTGTAATGTATTTCCGCAGATTGCATTACAGTTTTAGGCACATTGCATTATACTTATAGGCAGATTGCATTATAAATTGTTAAGTTATGCATTATAAACATAAACGGTCTACAATGTAAAATATATATAAATATTACCCGTCTATATGTATAATGCAAATTAAACAACCTATGTCTATAATGTAAAACTCAACAATCAATAATGCAATCCACCTATAATTACCATGCAATATGTGGAATTCCATCTACAGCTTCCACAAATGTGTATTGCATAGTAATATTTACGATGTTGCATGGTACGTGCCACGTGGCAGCATGAGGTTGGAAGTACGTTGTGGCTTTAAAATTAGTTACTCCTTCCGTCACATTGAAGATGACTCACTTTCCTTTTTAGTTTGTCCTACGCACGATGACCAATTACTCAAAATAGAAACAACTTTATCTCTACTTTATTTCCTCTCTTCTACTTTACTATCTCCACTTAACACATAAAATAAAGCTGCATAAAATCCTGTGTCGCCCAAGGAAGGGGTCATCTTCAATATTATGAAAGTTTATCCACAAAACAATAACTTTAGAATTTATATATAAACCAAAAACTAAGCCATTTTCGAATAAATAAAATTCTTATTACAAAATAATAGTATTAAATAAAATATTGAAAATTTATCAGAAAATAAATTTTTTTAATAGTTATAGACCAAAACTAAGCCACATTTCGAATAAATAAAATTTTTATTACAAAATAATACTCTACCCGTCCATAAAAATAAGGATATTGTACATTTCTGTTTGTCCCAGCAATTTCTATTTATGAAAATTTTCACCAATTTATTATCCATATTCATTAATTTATTTACCACTTATATAACTAAGACTCACAATTAAATACTAATAATGTGAGTCTTATTATCCACTAACATTATTTTAACTACCATTCACCCCTTCTCTCTAACTTTATCAATTATGCATTAACTTTTGTATCCTCTCAAATGTCCTTATTTTTATAGAACAGTGGGAATATATTAACTAAAACATTGAAAAAAATCAAATAGGCAAGGAAAAAAACAACTTAAGTTGCTACTTATCAGTACTGCACTTTGAAAACATATTACTACTATAAATGTATAAATAGCGACACTCAATTCGTAAATTTATAATTAACTTGTTTTTTCCACATCAATTCATAACGGTCAATCTGGTCAACTTATTTGGTTCTCGGGATATTCATTATGAGTTATTAAATTTTTGAGATATAAATTATTAACCATAATCTTAAACTTTTAGGTTTTGAGTTAATATATCAGAGCAATAGATACATGCATATATGGTTCCTACGAATGGAGTGTTATTTCAACTTTCAAATATTAGTTTTATATTTATATGAATAAATACACATACAATGAGTAATATTTCAACTCAACTAATATGTAACTCATATGAAGATGAAAATATATTTTTCATTGAATTATCAAATTTTCAATTTTAACCTATATTTTTTATGATAAATATAAAAGTAAAATAAATAAAATAAAACAATGAATATAACTTTAAAATAATGAATCAAAAACTTATGTTTACTAAAAAAGTACTCTACTATCTTTTTCAAATTTGAAAAGAGTAATGAAATTTGAAAACTAAAAAGAGTAAATTCCAAAAGAAGTAACTTATTTTGGTCGAATTTTATGGGATTTGGGTGATTTCGGTTCAATTTTATCGAGTTCTGGACAATTCGGTTTAAGGTTATTTGTGAAGGGGTTGGCAGCGGAAGCGCATGAAAACAAATCACATAATAATTTCGATCTATTTAGCGGATTATTTAGACAAATTCTATTCGCGCAATTATCGCATGTATCATGCTCTTAACTTGAATTAAAACATGTTTTAAGATTAATTGAAACCTAAAACATGCTTTTCTACGGAGTAGGAATTATACCTTGATGATTCTCCAAAGAATCGAAGATTGCTGGCTACTTCTCCTCGTGAAGATGTCGAGTACTAGACCACGGATATTCTGACTGGTTCCCAAACTGTATGCTGATATCAATGTGAGCTGATCTCGGCATGATACTAGGACTTAAATAAAGAAACAGAAATCCCTCACGGAGTAGGAGAAGGGAGAAAATTTCGTTCCCTATGTGAGATAGGAGAGGGACGAAAATTTGAGGAAAAATAAAGTATTTTTTTGTCTATTTTATTCTCCTATTTATATCAAGTTACATATTGGGTTCGGTCAGGGATCTATGGAAGGTTTTGGATCTAACCTCCCTCAATTAGCTTTTTACTAATTAAATTGAACCCACAATTTAATATAAGCTTATATTGAAATATTATTAGCAGCCACTACAGAAATAAGATTGCACTGCCCATCCAAATCTGAAATTACCGTTGTTTGTTGTTCATTTCCCGCGCTTAAGATAGAAATGTCCATTAATTAATTAGTGTCTGCTATGGAATTAATTAATTAACATCTTATTAATTCCAAGAGTGGACTTTGCAAGAAATGCTTATTCATTATTCATAGTATAATCAAATTACAACTAGCTAGGTTCCGAATAATAAAACCTTGTTTCGAGCTCCTCTTGAGGACATTATCAAACGAGACTCTCCTCGCGCACGATTCAATATAATAGCAATCCTAGCACCGCTGGATATTAATCACCACTACCCAATATATCAGGATTATTGGGTTATGAAAAACCCGCACCATTTGATAAGTCAAAGTAATGCATAATCAATATCGTATGCTCAATGCTAATGTACATTGATTAAAAAATAAACATTTATCAAGACTTCGTCTTTCAGTAGATAGCATAAAGACACATCTCGCTATTAGATCTGTTCAGTGCTGTACCACACCAATGTCATCTTATTTCAGTAAGGCTTAGAAATATGCGGACTGACATTGTAACCTTTCTCGATAGGTAGTCTAGTCCTATCTGGGTTGTGAAATTCTTCTTTTTCTTTTGTTCAGAACTGATCGTGTTACCTTAAAGTGGACGACGCCCACAACCGGTCTACTAAAACAAAGACTTAGACTTTGTTAAGTTTTTAATACATGTAAATATGCAATAAACATTCATTAAAGGTAAAACATAACAAAACTATGACAAAAATAATATGTTTTATTACTCGGAAAATAAAATAAGAGTTTTTTCAGTATTCAATCACTCGGAAGGTGGTTCTAGTATACAAACTCTAACAATTTAGGTTTTGATTTATTTTTAGCTATAAATTTTTAATCCTTACTCTATTAAATTATTGAGATATTTCGGTCAATCTATAAGTTTCGGATGGAATTGACGTCTATTGAGTTTAAAATTACACTACCCGACCTAAAGTAAAATCGGATATCCTACTAGTCTAATATCCCTTCACCAAGATGATAACTCTATTTATCCTATAAAAATAATTTTAGTTTTCTATTTTGCATTGTATAATTTGTCTTTAAAAGTTTTGCGGAAAAATGAAAATAATAAGCCAACCACACAAACATTTGATCTTGACAACGTTAAATCCAAATGTTGCAATTCTCGGTGCAAACACGAAACCGTGACATAAAGCCAAAAGTAGTTGGAATAATTATTTCCATTCCATTATTAGTCAATCTAAATATATCACCTTTCTCAAAATAAAGTATTTCTAAACATAGCTATATGATAAGATAGGGCTGGCAAATTTGTTTTTATGCATCAACTTGCATATAGCTGATTACAAGGTGTTTGCCACTACTAAGATGCATATTCTTTTCACCATTAAATTATAAGAAAACTGATTGATGGTTGATTTTGGACCGATGGAGAAATTCATCTCAATTGTAAACAAATTCAACAATATTACAATGGAGACTAATATAAGAAATTAAGGTCAAGTATAATAAATAGTGTAAGTTATGTTATTTTAATATATTATTTATAGTTTATAATAAAATTTACTTTCTTTGTCCCAAATATGATTACAAAGATTCATGATTGGTTATGTGGTAGTGGAACATTTCCTTTTAATAAATTTGATAGGATATTTATCAACAAAATGTGAAACAAGCTTATACTATGTGTGCTAAAAATAATTAGAACGTCTATGACTTGGTCCAAGTATTCCGATGTGTTACATAATGTAGTAAGTTGAATAGTGCATCTGATTATAATTGAATTGTAGTACTTCACATCTGATTATAATCTGTATGGACATGGTTACTAGTGCTTATGTCTATTGGCAGTTAATTGTATGCTAAAATTAGCACATCAAAATTTTTGGTGCCGTTACAAAAATTATTTTCTAATATTTTTGGTACCGTTAATAAAAATTATTCTCTTCTCATATCGTCCTAAATTAATAATCTAGTTCTATTGGGGGTAATTTCAAATCATCCCATACTGGAGAACTAGAGAGATGCAAGCAATATATAAATACAATCCTTCATTAGTGTAGGCTAGAATTATCGAAGTCTTTCGATTGCTTGCACGTTCTTTAATATTTTTTTTCATGGTCTTAATCAAGATCTATGTGTGATCATTTCTGTATGGTTAAAATTAAGACCTCTAAAGCAGAAAATATAATACCACTGCTAATATAGAATTTGAGTGTGCATTATTATCCTAGTAGATAAACTATTGGAGTGGTTTGATCCGTGAAGTTTCATACAAACTAAAGGAGGTTAGGAGAAATACAATGAGAGTGAGAGGGGAGGGGAGGGGCTACACCTACTACACTACATACTAACAACAAAATAAATTCGGCCCAATCAAAATATAGGAAATATGACAAAATACATGGCTTGCATTAACACACCTCTGCTGTTCATGCAACACGTGGACTTCTCCTCACATTGAAAACGACTGTATACAGTACAACAATCAACGCCTCAATATCCCTTGACTCATCTTGAAATTGCAAGGTACAAGTCTCCCACACTCAACGACAAATTGTTTGTGTTTCATATACATTTTCCAAAATGAAAAACAATAAGGGCACCCGCAACGCTGTGCCGTTCCGGCGGAACAGTTCCGCGGCGGCACGCGTTGCAGGCGTTCCGTCACCATTCCGTGCCCATGCCGTTCCTATACCGTGCCGCGTTCCGTTCCGGAGGAACGCGGAACGAAACGTTCCGCCACGCCCCGAGGCGACGTGGCGGCCTCCCATTCGACGCGTGAAGCCCACTCGCTGCCCCGCGAGTGGGCTTCGTCCCGGTGACGCAATAATTCAATTTTTTTAAAAAAAATTTGAATTTAATAATAAAAAAAATTGCAACGGTAATGTGACCGTTTTTTTATATCCGTTTTGTATTTTTTTTTTTTTTATTTATTTATTTACTCTATAAATACTCCTATTTCATACTCATTTCAATCACAAACACACATCTATTCCTCTGTATTTCCACCCCAATTTTCATCTCAAATCAACTCTGCTTTCCTTCTCCCAAATTTAATCAAACTAATGGATCCTTTTGAACAAATGCGTCAAATATTGAAACAATCACTTGAAGAAGATCGACGACGGGAGGCCGAAGAAGCCGCGCCGCCCCAACGACGCTCCCGTACGTACATCCATCGTAACCGGGAAGAAGCCGCTGCAAGGTTAATACGCGACTACTTCTGCGATAACCCGGTTTGGGGAGATACGTACATCCGTCGCCGTTTCCGCATGGGGAAACCTTTATTTCTCCACATCGCGAATACTTTGGCAGCCCGGGAAGAGTTCTTCCAGGAAGGGTACGACGCGGTCGGCCGTCCCAGCCACACGACGCTGCAGAAATGTACTGCAGCAATCCGCCAGCTTGCGACTGGACAAACGGCCGACATGTTCGACGAATACCTCCACATCGGAGACAGCACTGGGCGAATGTGCTTGCTCAAATTCTGCAAAGGCGTCCGGGCAGCCTTCACCGACGAATTTATCCGGAGGCCAAGCACGACCGATTGTCAGTTCCTGCTCGACCTTCACGAAACAGTGCACGGATTCCCCGGGATGCTCGGCAGCGTCGATTGCATGCACTGGCAATGGAAGAATTGCCCCGGTGGTGTGGAAGGGGTCCTACACGAGCGGCCACAAAGGCACCCACCCAACCGTTATACTTGAGGCCGTTGCCGACTACCGCCTTTGGATCTGGCACGCGAACTTCGGGGTCCCCGGGTCGAACAACGACGTAAACGTGCTCCACCAGTCCGACCTCTTGACCGAAGTTTTGGATGGTAAAGCGCCGGCCATCAACTTCGTCGCCAACAACCGGCTTTATAAAATGGGGTACTATCTCGCCGATGGCATCTACCCGAAGTGGCCTACCTTCGTGAAGACGTGCAGTGGGTCTACGAACCCAAAGCAGGCTTTTTTTGCGCAGAAGCAGGAGGCTGCTCGCAAGGATGTGGAGAGGGCGTTCGGGGTTCTCCAAGCGCGCTTCAACATCATCAAAGCCCCGACTCGTACGTGGTTCATGGAAAACATGGTCGACATCATGTATACGTGCATAATCTTGCACAACATGATTATCCAAGACGAAGGACCCGAGGCGGGAAATTGGTTCGACGACGAATCCCCCGGAAGCTCAACCGCAAGTAGTCCGCCTCGAAGTGAAGCTCATCCGTCTATATAAGAACGGTTATCTATTCGTGCAAGGACACGCGACTCTAGTGCCCACACCCAACTCCAACAGGATCTAATTGAGCACATTTGGGCAAATTTTGGCGGATGAAATTATTAAAATTGTGTACTTTTATTTTTTTAGGATTTTAATTGTGTGCTTTTTATTTTTTTAGGATTTTAATTGTGTGCTTTTTATTTTTTTAAGTTTAAGTTGTAATTTTTTTTAATGTTGTGTGTTTTTTAATAAAGTGTGTTTGTTTTTTAATAAAGTGTGTTTTTTTAATTGAATTTAGTTGGAAATAAAAAAATGAAATTGAATGAATAGTAATTTAAGGAATGGTTAAGGAACGGTTAAGGAATGGAGGATTGCAGGTTCCGTTCCTTAGTTAAGGAATGGAGTAAAAAAGTACAGTGGGGCCCTCAAATAGTAGTTTAAGGAACGGTATAGGAACAGCGTTGTGGATGGCCTAAAAGATCTGACCTTTACTATTTTCCTTCCGTCTCGCCTAATATATCACATTTTTTAGTTAATGTGGAATTTATTAATTATTAGAGAGAGAAATGATGATAGTAAGTACTAAATAGAGAGAAAAAGAATATTTAATTAAGAATGAGAAGAAAAAGTAGTTGAATGTATTAACTGGTGAAAGAAAATTTATAAAAATAGAAATGTTTCATTTTATTTGGACAAATTAAACATGAAAATGTGTCAGGACGGAGGGACAGTAATTACCGGTAACCGAAGAACTGAAACAGTTTCAATGCCTTTTCTTCCTTAAATTAAATTTCTTACATCCTTTGATTTTGTGGTTGACAGAATTAGAAAGGAAGCAACTTTATCATCTTTTGGATTCTATATAAAGAGAGTAGTACTATACTAGTAGTAGTAGTGCGTGGTGAATCGGAAGAGCAGAATTAATATGGAGATTATCGAGTGGAATGATATTCCGGTGGAGCTTCTGCTGAGGATTCTGTCTCTGCTAGATGATCGGACGGCGGTGGTAGCTTCTGCCGTCTGCCGCGGCTGGAGAGACTCCCTTTCTTGGGGCATCACTCGTCTCTCTTTATCTTGGTATCCACATTTTCATCAAATTACTATTCTGTTTCATCCTCTAAATTAAACTTAGATGTTAACTCAATTTCACATTTCTCTATACTTTATGTATGTCTTTGACCATCAATTAAATGTTCAATTTCATAATCTGCAAAAAATTAGGAATAAACAAAGTGAGATGAACTGTTTGCACTCTGTTTCAAGAAACAGAGGACTCTGTTTTGCAGAATGAACTGAATTAGGCCACGCTAAAATCGGGTGATTCGATCATTCCTTTCCATTCTCCTATTGCATATATCACATGTGTGATTCTGTATAAACTTGTGTATTGCATTGTAGAGCGTTCTCCCGTTTCGTTGCAGGAGAGCGTATTAACTTTTCGTTGAAATGGCGGTTTATGTTTCCTCAGGTGCAAGAGAAACATGAACAGTCTGGTCCTATCGCTGGCTCCCAAATTCACAAAACTGCGATCTCTGATTCTACGACAAGATGCACCTCAGCTCCAAGACGACGCTGTTGAGGAAATCACGAGCCATTGCCACGAGCTGCAAGAGTTGGACCTCAGCAAGAGCTTCCTTCTTACAGACCGGTCTTTGTATGCCATAGCTCGTGGCTGTCCCGATCTCGAGAAGCTCAATATAAGTGGCTGCTCGGCCTTCAGTGACTCTGCCCTCGGATACCTAACTGGCTGTTGCAGAAAATTGAAATTCCTAAATCTTTGTGGATGTGTTAGGACTGCCTCTGATAGGGCTCTAAAGGTACTGTGGTGTGTTTGCTCGTGTCTCGATAACTGGAGGTTTTTTTCAATTTCGTTTCGCTGTTTTTGTGTAGTCCATTGGATGCAACTGCAACGAATTACAATATTTGAACCTTGGTTGGTGCGACCGCGTTGGTGATGAAGGCATAATGAGCTTAGCCTATGGCTGCCCCGAACTCAGAGCTATCGACTTGTGCGGCTGTGTTCTCATAACTGGTATTCTCTTCTCTTACTCGTGCTCTTGCCTTGTGCCAACACTAGGCTTATCCTGAGATAAATCTAGTGTTGATTTCATTTGTACGAAATGTCGTTATGAGGCGTGTTAATGTCAAAACCAATCTTACATGGAAAGCGTCAATAATGTACATTATACACGCTAGTAATGTACATTTTATATATCCCTATATAGTATATCTAATATTGTTGGAAAACGTGCCACGTGGCAGTACGAGATTAGTGGTACGTTGTCACTTTAAGAAGGGTTGTCATCTTAATACAATCCTAATGTACATAATTCATATATTTTACAATATATGAGATAGTACATTATGGTACATAAAATGTACATGGTTTGATGTTTTGACAAAAGATATGGTTTTGATATGAATACATCCCATGTCGTTATTGTTGGCTTAATATGTATTGGTTCAACGATATATCAGACGACAGCGTAGTAGCTCTGGCCAACAGCTGCCTTCACCTGAGGTCCCTTGGTCTGTACTACTGCCAGAACATCACGGATCGAGCCATGTACTCGCTGGCACAGAGTCGGGTGAAGGGGAAGAAGGAAGGGTGGGCGTCTGTGAGGAACAGGTACGAGGAGGAGGAAGGCCTAACGAATCTGAATATCAGCCAGTGCACCGCCTTAACGCCTCCAGCAGTGCAGGCGCTGTGCGACTCATTTCCTGCTCTCCACACGTGCTCCGGTCGCCATTCTCTGATCATCAGCGGCTGTCTCAGCTTAACATCGGTGCACTGCGCTTGTGCTGTCCAGGCACACCGCGGCTCGACTGCACTGCCTCGCTTAGCTCACTGAATTCACCTTGTTTGTATGATAGGGAAGGACTTGGTTGAATCTTTTTAAACTGCTTGATCATGTACATAACTTTCTTTGAATAATAGCCATGAGATCATCCAAAATTAGGAAAATATTTAGATGGCTACTATTGATCAGAAAATGAAGTGTATTTATGCAGAGTTCAACAATTTACATGCTATCGCCTAACTAAGAGCAAGTTTTGTTCAAGTATAGAACTTGGAATTGAATAGGATAGGTGAAAAAGATGGATATAGCAGGATATATGAGAGAGTGGGCGTCTGCATCAATCGAAATGAGAGGAGGTTTGACGGCGAATGGTGGATATAATCCTCCTCCACTCCGGTAAAACCACCAATTAGGCGATGATGGCCGCATACCAAATGGATCTCCTCATTGTTGATGAGATATGTGGTGGAGGCTAGATGCTTCTCATCTAACTCTCTATTTATTGCCTTGTTATGCTTTTTTGCTACTTATCTTCTGTTTTGAATTTTTTATGAAAATTGCAATTTCTGTTCATCTATTTTCTCTCTTGTTCACTTGATTTCTTGTCGACTTTTGATTGTAAGAAATTGAAATTCGAACAAATATCATTGCAAATTTGTCAAATTTGATGTATGTTCAATCTAGCGGTGTGGGCAGCGGTGGAGGGTGGATTTTTATTATATTCATCTTTATCTTTAAAAACTACTACCTCCCGTCCCTGAAAGTTTGTCCCATTTTTACATTTCTGTGTATCCCCCAAAGTTTGTCCATTTAGAGGATGGAGGTAGTAACTTATTACTCTTTTTGTCTTTTTTATAAGGTGGAGTCCATTTATCTAAAAGAAAAAATATATATATATGAGACTACAAATCACGGACATCAAGAAATAAAAAAATGAGATATGTTTTCATAAACATAGTGACTATCATTTAAAAGTTGGGTTTTTAGATTCAATGTCAATAAATGATAGATAATTTAAACATAATGTCGCAATTAATATTAGTCGACATTTTAATAAAGTGAGTTGACATTTATATATTTTAATCTTAGTTGACATGAAGAAAGTTGACTATGTGTTAAGCTTGGTGGTCCACTATATAGATCCAACCATCCATATTAGATACTTCATCCACCCCAAAAGAATATGCAATTTTTAATATTTGAAACTCTTTTTACTCTAATGAAGTGAGACTCATTCTTTATTAATAATATTTTAATTACCTTTTTTATTTTTATCTCTCTCTTATTAGTGTTAAAATTTACTTATTAGTGTTAAAATTTACGTCCAACTAAAAATACATACTATTATAGGACAAAAAAGAGTAGTTATTATCCACTAAGATGGTGGTACTAGTATTTTAGTAGGTCCAATATACCATGTATATCCAAATGCACACTAATCAACATTTATATTGAAAATAATACTTCTTTCCGTTTCAAAGTTGATGTTACACTTTGATACGAGCCTATCTCTCAATTATTTAGTTATATTTTGATTTACCGTATCTTTTCTATATTTGTTTAGATATTTGTTTGTTGTTCAATAAGTTAGGGTAGTAGTATTAGAGTATTATAAATATGAGAGATTGTTATCATTTTATTCAATCAATTAAAGAAATATTTTCTCCACCAAAGATAACGTGTGTTTTTCAATCCTAACTTTGGATTCCCTCCGGCGATCCTAATTGGACGCCGGAGTATTCTATCAGCCGCCGAGTTATCTGCCCGACGGGAGCGACTCCCGAGCGCAGAAACTCTGCCACCGTCCGCCGAGCCTATTGGTCGCCGGAAATTTATCTCCACCGCCGAGCGAAACTCGCCGCCGGTGCTTGTTAAGGGAAACACCCTTAACGATTGGTGCTTTCATCGTGATCTCACCCTCCCACCATCTCGAACCGAAGCTACACCGTTGCCCGACGGAAACCATTCCGCGCACAGCAACTGCTTTGGTTGTCGAGTCCCGCCTGTCCGCCGGACAACTCTACTTCTGCAACGCCCGACGGGAAGGATTCCCGCGTGCCGCATTGAAGTCAGACGATCATCATCCACCACAGCCACGCCTCGATCCGTCATCATGACACACAATCACCATCGCCATTTCGTTCACAAGCATACACAACCGCTGCCACACGGGTTTAACAGCTTTCAGCCGCCCCCAAACGGGTTCCAGCAGCCTGGAAGGCCGAGGGAGGAGAGCCCTCGCAATTCGACCACCCACAGCAGCCGCTCGACCAACCGGACAGGTACAGCTGCTGGACGTTTCCTAGAACAGCAGAGACCGCACTCGACAAAGAGATTCATGCCAAGCTGGATCATATCCTGGCTGCGTTTGATAAGTTGGAGAACAAGTGGGATGCCACGGATCGTCGTATCGGAAGGTCATATGCTCCGCCACGACCTGAGCCAGCTCCCGACCGAGGAGAGCATCGAAGTGTAGGACAGCCATAGCGAGACCCATCGCCGCTCCCGCTCGTAGATGAACCAACTCCTCCGCGACATCCTAACACGAGGTATCGGGGGCGCTTTCACGATCCTATCTCCCAATTATTTAGTTATATTTTGATTTACCGTATCTTTTCCATATTTGTTTAGATATTTGTTTCTTGTTCAATAAGTTAGGGTAGTAGTATTAGAGTATTATAAATATGAGAGATTGTTACCATTTATTCAATCAATTAAGGAAATATTTTCTCCATCAAAGATAACGTGTGTTTTTCAATCCTAACTTTAGATTCCCTCCGCCGATCCTAATTGGACGCCGGAGTATTCTATCAGCCGCCGAGTTATCCGCCCGACGGGAGCGACTCCCGCGCACAGAAACTCTGCCACCGTCCGCCGAGCCTATTGGTAGCCGGAAATTTATCTCCACCGCCGAGCGAAACTCGCCGCCGGTGCGGGAAACACCCTTAACACACTTCGATAATAATTAATAACACCAGAGTTTAAGAAATATTTGAAGTATATTAATATGAAGTTAAACTTTTTCTGAAAAATTAAAATGTGCCCTCTCATCTTTTATGTTATAAAATAAAAAAAAAAGGAAATTGTGACACATATAGTTTGAAACAGAGGAATTATTAATAAAATTATCTGGCACATGATATGCGACGAAGATAGAGGTACAAAGGAATGGTGGGCTGTGATCTTTCTACTCTACTACAATGAAGAAGTTAAGAAACAATAACTTAATCAAACATTTGGTGTTAACAAACTTATATCGAAGTTCAGTTGCCACAAGCTTAACCTTCTCGGCTTAAGGGTAATTGTGATACTCAAATATATGCTCGACCCTTCTTTCCTACCCAAGATAAAACATCCCAGATATTCTTACCTTCAAACAACAGTATATTCATCTTTATGTTTCATGTTGCTCGACTTGTCATCTTCGTGCATTCAACCTCTGACTTCTCTCTCCACGGCACCCTAGTGGTGTCCTGCGTCAAAGCCCTCTATGTATGTCTCATCTTGAGGTCTTGCTCGAAGAATCTGCCATCCCCCGCGATCTCCTCAGCTTCATCATCTTCCTCTCCTACTACCTTCTCCTATTCTCCCTCGCCCAATTGTGGCCTCCCTCCATCATCCCCATCCCTTGGATTCGAGCGCTCTTGTGTGATGTTATCAGCCCTTCGCGCACTAGGCAACAAATCTCGACCCTCACATACTCCTCCGTGAGCTTAGGATTAAGGTCCTCAACGACCTCCTTTTCGCTTATTCCTTTGACATATTCACGATGACCAAGCGAAATCGGCCTTGGGATAGATGTCGAGTTCACAAGAAAACGATACACGCACACATTATTTAATATACCAAACTAACTCGAAGACTACATTATACACTACTTTTTTCTTTTGCAATCACCAATCCATGGGTGAATTTAAAGAGACACTGAGATCAAACAAATATGCAATGTTAGATAACTTGAGCAACACAAGAAATTATGCAAAAGATATGAGTTGCAGATGCGTCTTGGATCAAACATCAACAAGAAACTGAAAACGCATAGGGTAAAAGATTCAGCAGCAACTGCTCGATGCATCTGTAGACTCGGGAGGCTTCTGCTTGAAAATGTTCTTTTTATTACCAGCTAAGCCCTCCGCCAAAAGACTTGGCGTATCCAAGATCTGTCGATTAACCACAGAATACGATTTTAGCACACTATATAGTGCTAAGAGCTTGCTACACAACTATTCTAGACATTCTAACGTCCTTATATGTTTGAAAAAAGAAATTCACTCGTAGATATGCAAACCTACTGACCTTCAAGACGAGTTCCTCAAAACACTGTTCCACATTGACACGAGTTTTGGCACTATATTCAATGAAGCCAGCCATATTCCCTTGCACAGTTCCAATGGAAATTTTTTGCTGACAACCCTTTCACTCTCCTGCAAAAGATGTGAACGTTAGCAAGCTTGTAATGGAAATTTCCAATGACATTACAGCATACTATAATTTAACCAATTTTCGGAAGATAGGACTCCTATTAATTAATCAGCTAGGGCTAACAAGGAGAATACCTTATCTACTTTGTTGCCAACTAGCATCTTGATGCAATCTTGATTTGTGGAGTGGAGATCAATTTCTTTAGCCCATATATCAGAAAGATTCGTAAAGGTGTCTTGTCGTGTCGCGTCATATACTGTATCACAGAACAAATGTTTTTTGGGGCAAGAAACTAGTAAAGACAAAATTATTATGCTAAGGCCATCCACAATAGGAATAGCCCAGCAATAGCCCAGCCATAGCCTAGCCACTGCCACATCATCAGCACTAAAAATCCTCCTATCACATCATCAAAACAAGCAAATAGCCCATCCATAGCCTAGCCACATAATATCCACCTCACTATTAACAAATATATACAAAATGAAATAATTAACAATCACACAATATACGAAATTTAATTTACGAGACATATACGGGAAAAATTTAATAATACTATTAAAATTTAAAAAAGTACAATAATTTAAAAAAATACATTAATTTAAAAAAAATACAATAATAAAAAGGAGTGCCAATTCACTCCTCGTCTCCGTCGTCGCCGCCTCCGTCGCTGTCGCCACCATCGCCGCCACCACCACCGCCGCCGCCGCCGCCGGTCTCCCTCAGTGCCGCCTCCAACTCGTCCTGCAGGCTCATGAGCAAGGTTTGAAGCACGCTCTTCTCCACGGGATCCGTCGCCACCCGCCATTCGGCCATCATCTTGATCAACTGAGCGCGCGTTTGGGCGCGAGCGAAGAATTTGAGATCCTCGGTGGATTGGCCAAGGGGGGATGCCGACTGGACCACCTGGGAAGCCCCGGCGTTCCCCCTCGCCTCCCGCTGAGCGCGCTTGCGCCCAATCAGGCGAGGTCGGCCACCGACCGAACCCGGCGTGGGGAACTCCTGCGTCGTCTCGGGGAGGTCGTGGGAACCACCGCTGCTGCCGCTGAAATCGCCGGTGTAGTTCAGTCGTTGCTTCTTCGGCCAGCCAGAGTCGACACCTACTCGGAACTTCTCGGACTCGTTCAGCACAAGATAGCAGTTCCAGTAGGTGAAGTCCTTGTATACCCCCTTCAGTGGGAAGGCTTTCTCCGCTATTCTCCTGCAGTCCTCCTCCGTTTGGCCACTGCTCATCATGCGGAGTGCGTTGGTGTACAAACCCGAAAATCGGGAGACCGCAGCCCTGATTCGGTTCCAGGCCTTCCGGCAATCCTCCCCGTTGCGTGGCATCCCCTCCGGGCAAAATCTCTTGTAGGCTGCTGCTATCTTGCCCCACATGTTGACGATCCTCTGCTCGTTCGAAACGAGAGGATCGTCGCAAACACTCACCCACGCCTTGCAGAGCACGACGTTCTCCTCGCCCGTCCACCTCCTCCGTACCTCCTCCTCACCCGGCTGCGACGACTCGCCGACCTTCTTCTTGCCCTTCTTATTTGGGGCGCCACGCCCCCGCTCTGCCCCCCCCCTTGAAAGAGAGTTTCCGGAGCTCCGATAGTATCAAACACCAAGTCATCTAAGGAGAAACTATCAAACCCCAAAGGCGTTTGGGTCGATGTGTGCGAAGAACCAGTCGAAAAATCAAAACTGGGGCGATAGACATCCCCCGTCGTCGCCGGGGACCCCCCCAGAAGTCCACTGTGTAGCCGGTACGACCCCCGGAGTCCCCTATGTCGGCGGTACCCCCCGGGCATCATCTGCATCCCGGGTGCCCATCCCGTTGGTGCCCACCCCGGTATCGCCGGAAACCCCCCCGGCGGACTCCCCCCGTTGGCATCCCGGAAAACATAAACTGCCACGGGTACATGTTGTAGTACCCGGGCATCTGACCCCATGCACTTCCCACGGGGATCGACGGAGTTTGTGACCCGCTACTCCCGGAACTAGGCTCGTTGTTGAGATCCATTTCCCGTTGTTGATCTTGTACAGAAATTAAGATAGAGAGAGTACTCGTTAAAACAAGTGGTGCGAATGAAATGACGAGCAAAGCGCGTATATATAGTGTTTCGGAAAAAAAAAATTTAAATTTCGCGCTAGGCGGTGCGCTGGGCGATCCGGGCGCTGCAATAGCGCCGAGCGGATCGCCCAGCGCCACGAAACCGCCCAGCGCTGCGCGGTTTTTCTCTCCATTCGTCCGCTGGGCGACTGCAATAGACCGCCCAGCGCCGGCGCTCGGCTGGGCGGTCGGCTGGGCGCTATTGTGGATGGTCTAAATGAAAGCAAAAGAAACCATTAAATGTAGATTTAAAAATCAGTGTTTACATGGTACTTATGTCGTGGGTCAAGGAGTAAAGAGACTAGAAATAACATTCAACAGTTCCAGAAAATCACTCAAGAACTAAAGTGCAAGAGCAACAAGAAAATACACCCAAAAATATTTGAACTTACCCATGATGACTCCTGAGCACCTCGATAGTAGGAACTAGTCAAAGTCCCAAATCTTTCCTGCCCAGTAGCAAAATGAGGCATTAGATTGGCAAGCCATGTAAATTAATAAGTACTATGAAGTAATATAGATCTATACAAAACAGATAACACATGCAAATAGAATGACTTTTCCAAAGCTAGGAGGTGCAAGGGCTTCAAAATTGTGATTTAGCGTGCGTGTGTGTGTGTTTTTGAGCATTTGTGCAATATGGTAATTGAGATAGAATCTCAGTTTCACTTGGTATTATGTACGACGTAATGGTTTCATATAGAAGCAATATTTTGTTCTATTTCAGCACAATGGGCTTAGTTTAACATACGTTTAATTGAGTGAATTTTGTTCTTCAACTTTCATATATTTTCAACTTCAAAAGCCCCATCTATGATCTAATTGCTTGATAAAGAATTTAAGCAAAATTTGATTAGGGCAAACCATAAACATGTAAAGGTAATTTAAGGTATAACGATAAACACAAATTTGAATTAACTTTCATTATTTATTTAGGTTGTTTCAGGAAATTAACTAATATCTTCCCTACATGACAATAATATTAGTCTTTACTTAGCAAACTGCAGGTCATGCAAGCTTCAATTTCTTTCCTCCAAGCGTTACGTGTTTTACCTTAAAATCCACTCCTGTAGATAGAAATGGAGCGTTATAATGCCAGAGGTGGCATATCCTTGAGACCGCAAACATGATCGAATGACAGTCTCAAGTGTCAACAACAAGAAAACTGGAAGCAACAAAATAGTGAGCATTACACACGACTCTCAAGATTAAGACCCAGACCATTCTCGGACTACATGCTTTTTCTAGGTTTCTCGTTACATCACAGCCAAACAAGTAGGTACTTACTCGAGGGTTTCAGTTTTATCGTACAAAAGTAGAATGACTGTAAGAGAACTTGTTGAGTATTGAGTACAACAAAACCGCATCCATTAACAACAATAACCAGCAAGCAATATAACAAAATCAAGTTCAGCTCCACTGACCACAAACCAACTTTCTTGGGGAGGCTTGTTGGAATATATTGACAGTTGAATGTCACATAGAAGATACAGACCACAACCTCATTTGTACTACAAAGCAAACAAAACAACGGGTACGGAATTAGTGTGAAACCAGATAACTCAACTTAAAAGACTAGGGATTGGTTAGGTGAATAGCCTCAATCCGGGGAAGGGAACAAACATAAACCTCTAATCTACTAGAAGTTCTGTTTCTGCTTCCAAACATATAACCACAGTATCACAAGGACCAACTCTGTTTCTGCTATCCTCACTCAAATACACTCCCTCCGTCCCATAGAAGTAGGCCGAATTCTTTTTTTCGTCCGTACCATACAAATAGTCCATATCCATTTATGGCAACTTTTTCTCCTTTGCTTTTACTTTATCATTTATGGATCCCATTATCCACTATATTATTTCAACTACTTTTTCTCCTCCTCTCTTACTTTACCAATTATGCATTAAAACTCATGTCATCCCCAATTAGCCTATTTCTATGGGATGGAGGGAGTATCACAGATCATCCAACCCCAAAAAACTGCCAATTGGCTTCATATCATCAAAAGAAATCCATGCATTAGCTATGTCAATAACAATAGCACAACAGTTCCTAAATTGTATCAATCAAGATCCTAGACAAAAAGGATAACTAAACTCAATACTATAATGCAGGAATAGAATAATATGATAAAAAAAACCACATGCATATTTTGAGATTGTGATTGAGGTACCGATTGTTGGAGAGAGCTCCTCGAAAGCATCAGATGTGAAACTCAGCAAAAGACTACTTTTTCCAACCCCGGAATCTCCAATCATCAACAGCTTGAACAGATAATCAAATTCGGGCGCTGCCCCAGAGGATGATTCCATATTCTTGTCAAAATCTCACCTTTTTCTTTCAAGAAACCTGATATCACAAAATTAAAATACCGACCGATCAAGAAAGAAGACACTCAAAAGAGCAAAATCCCAGATGGAAATATGACCTAGAATTGAATGCGGGTGCAGACCACGGAACAGATCTAATAGAAACTTCAATTATGCGCTTAAGTATGAATATTAATTAAGTAATTTCATGTCTGTTGTCATCCATAGCCTTTAAAAAGCTATAAACTGATTGAATGGAGAAAACAGAGAGAAAAATGGCCTAAAGCGGTCGTTTGAGAAAAATATTTATTTGCAACAATATAGTCTTCATCTTCCATTTTCAATAGTGTCATTTTATGATGCAAATCATGCAACACACATAAATTCAGTTTCACACTAAACAGATTATAGAAATTCTATTGTTTTCTTGTGTTTACACTAATAATATAACTAGGACTGACCTATTCTATTTTATTCATTCGTTTTAAAAAAATAATAGTAATAAATAGTTAAAGTGGAGAGAGAATAATGTAGAAAAGTATCTTGTCTACATATTATTCTCTCCTACTTTTCTTTCTCTTAACTTTAAGTGTTTATTATTATTTTTTCAAAAGATTAAAATAAAATATGTCAATTTTTCAGGGACGAAGGGTGTATTTATTAAGTTGTTCTATATATTCAGTATTTCCTCCGTTTCGGTACAAGCGATTGATATTTTTGGCATGATATTTAAAATATGTTATTTATTGAATTAAGTAGAGAAAATAAAAAAATGAATAAAAAAAAGATTAAGAGGAGAAAGTAAATATATTTTTTTTAAAAATGGAAATCAATAATTACACAAGAAAAATCAATAATCATAATATGCATACTAAATTTAAGTCCTTATTATAGTTTGTTCAATGACTTTTAAATTAAAATATTAAATTACAAAGTTATTATTTTTCTTATTTATCTCATTCAAGAATAAATTGATGTCTTTTCATGATATTAAAAATAACATTATTTCAATATAATAAGAAGAAAAAAACGGTTAGTGAAACATGTATTTTGAATATCATAAAAAACTGACATTTTGTGCATAAATTAAGAAAAATTGAAATTTCATAATTTAATAATTATTCCTATGAAATTGAGCTAAAATTAATTAATTCAACAATATTAACGATATTGGTGTAAAAATTAATGATTTAAATGATTATTAAGTAAAAAGAAATTAAAGAAATGGATGTATAGATATATAATTGCATCCCGACGGAGACGCCACCCCCACCTTGATTCGCCGCCGTCCAAATTCACCATATTCCCCACCATTGTCGACCTCCCCTCTCTATTGCCTCCAGCGTAAAGGTAATTCGATTCTCCAATTCATCCCCGATTTTAAAAGTCGCGTTATTCACTGACTAATTTTTATGGTCTGTTAACTCATTTCTCGATCCGGTTTGTTTAGCGACTTTTTTTGTTAATTGTTTTGTGATTTAAACGTTTTGCAGAAAAAATGCCGTCTCTGCAAACAGCATTACCTCCTGAGCTTGCCAACAATGCCATCAGGGTCAGAGCAGTTCTTTTTCTGAATTTTTCTCTCTTAATTGTTCAGCCGTAATTTGTATGAACTTTCATGCTGAAACAAAGTGTTTTTTTTTTAAATTATGAATTAGAAACCTAAAATCAGCAATTCCAGTTCTATTTTGTTGTATAAATGAAGCTATGGTAAGCAGATAATTAGTGTGATTTTACAGTAACTTATTTTGTAATTTTGATATGCAGCTTTATCGCGAATGCCTAAGGCGAGCAAAGTATATCGGGCAAAAGGTATTTTGTAGAATGGAATTATACTTGTATGACCATTGAAGAATATGCATGATTGTTTGATGAGCTGAATTTGTTTTGGTCTCTAAATACTATTCATGTTGTTTTATAATTGTGAGAGTTTTGGGATTGTAGCTCAGAGCTGATAGTTGATGATCAACTTCCTGCCACATACAATTCTTTTTATTAAGCTATGAATTTATATTCATACATAAGGCTAAAGTCTGACTAAGATATAGATTAATGAACATTTGCCTTGTCTGACTTCGAATTGGGGGTTGGGTGGTATGTTTGTTAATCAGGTTGGATTAGGTTAGTGTACCATAGCACCACAACCTCTCGAATCTCGATTTTCCCTGAGTGAACAGATATGCCTTTCTTTAGCAGGTAATTAGGAACAAATTTTTTACTGTTTTCTGTAAGGGCTTTGTTTAGCTATGAGCGTTCTAAAATTGAGGATCTACAACATGCTCATAACAAACAACAAAGCATCCATGTAATTTATAGAGGACAGGTTTAGCTGATTGCCACATTTATTTTTTAAAAAATGATTGAAGTAGATAGAAATATTGTATATTAGAAATGAGAGGTATCTGTATCGCAGTTACAAACTGAACTCAAGCAAATTATATAATGCATTATAGTTGATTTGAAGCTGACAGATGCTACTATTTTCAAGTTGAGATTGTATTTCTTCAGCATAGCGTTTCTTTCATGAACAAAAAATGCTGACGAATCATTTTCCTCTAACTATTGGAATGCAGAAATTCAACACTGAACTTCTAATTACTATGGTGAGAGAGCAGTTCAAGAAAAACATGCATGAGACAGATCCGGATAAGATTCTAAAGATGAAGGATGAGCGAGTCCCATTCTCTCTTTATTTTTGGATCATTCAAAATTATTATCATTCATTTATCACTATGTCTACTTGCTCGAATAATATCTCCAAGTGTATGCTGCTCTCGCCATCCTCTATCGAGGCTTGCTTACGTTGTTTGTTGTACAACAGTGCGGCGAGAGGACTGATCAACCATATGTTATACGAGTCTGAAAACTTATCTGGGCGAAAATTCAGCAAAACCACCGATGGGAGCTGAATCTTTAAGTTCATGACGGCTGCCTTTGGGATCTGCTTTTATGTTTGATTTGATTTCTTTAGTGAGAAAAAAAAATTACATCTTGAGATGTGGAAAAGGTTTTCTTTGACTTGTTATGGCCTACTATTTGAGAGAAATTTGATTATACCTTTTTCCTATCTCTCATATCTCACTTATTATGCCAACAATATAAAAAACAATTATAGAGTTGCAGTTTAATAGGTGTTCACTGGAATCTGTTGAGGAAAACGTTGAAAGATGACAATCAAAACTTGGTTTGAAGGCAATCCAATCTATACACTCACATATTGGGGAAAGTTGAAGCAGCAGTGCAGTAGGGTGTGGAGAGCCCAATGGAAGAACCGACAACCGCATATGCCTCAAAATGTGTTGGCCATGCCACGCCATGCCTGCTGTTTTTCCCGGAAAACTGTTAGTCCACACAGACAACCAAAGCTTGTTGCAGTTAAGAGTAAATTTTCAATCATAAAACCTATGCTTTCCCATTTCCTTCCCAAACCATTTCTCTTCTTTTCTCGCTATACGAACATCCAGTCCCCAACCAATGGAATTCACTCTTGTACGCTGCACAAAAAGCCGTTAATCCACATTGCTAGAATTATGTAGTAGTTGGTTGAAACCAACGGAACTCACTCTTTCCAATTACATTGAAGGTTATTGAAACCATTAACTGAACTGAGACCACCAGTTAGCAGTTATTTGCTCATATCCTGCTGTGGTGAATTCAAGCCCTGCTCTCGTGTTATTTGCCAGCACTGCTCGAATCCTCAGATCACTTAGTGCTCGAACCAACTATTACGATCTTAGCGAGGGAACATTTCTATAGTATGAAAATTCTGAAGTTAGATGAAACATGAAAGGAAAAGCAGTTAGAAAGTTACAGCAACGAAGTGAGGACAAAGCTCAGAATAAATATAATTTTCAATCATGGAGAATCTTTAGTTTGCTCCTAACAACTAACTGATATAGAATACATATGACCTCTAGGATTGCAAGTGTCCCAACTACAAAGCAATTAGTCAAACTCAACATATGTAACATATCTTTTATAGGATAAACTAAAAAGGAAAGTATGACATCTATTAGGGGACGGAAGAAGTAGTAATTCCTTAAATGGGACAATGGTTGATACAAAATTTGATAGACAAGAATAAGAACTTTGAGACTCAAATTATCATAAGATTTCTCAGGAAAGGATGACAACATAACCCTTGTAGCAGACTATTAATTAAAATATGTGACTGATTGCAATCTTAGTATAATGGTCAATGGATGAATTTATCTCACTTCCACACTTCTAAAGCTCCACTACCAGAAATCCATAGGGTTCAGTGTTGTTAGGGGTGCGGGCTGCAGCGGTGAGATTATGTAAAAATTTGGGACGCGGGCCGATGGGGTGGCAGGGCTCACACCCCATGATTCTGGGCACACTAACACATTAGAGTTCTTCTATTCCTAATATATTTAAAATTTGAGTAGAAGAGGAAGGAAGGAAGGCGGGACGAAAGGAGTAATTTTTTTTATTTTGTTAGAGTATCCACTATAGGCGGACAGCCTCAATAGCCCCGCCCCCTTTTTTGTCCACAGCCCTAGTTTATTTGTCCGCGCCCACAAAAAAAATTGTCTGCAGCTATAAGGTGGACACTTCCAATAGCCCCAAAATTCTGTATCCACTTTTCATTTAATTTTATTTTCGTTTATTTTAAATCAATTATAATAAAATTATAATAATGTAAATAATTAGAAAATGATGTAATTGGGACCGAATATTCGTCGTATTATGGAACCGGAAAAATTTTACAACGAACATTTAAAAACAATACAAATAAAAACACCGCCACCGTCTACTCGGTGGCGGAGTCGGATTCCTCCTCTTCTCCGCCGTCTCCCCCGCTTCCGCCGGCCGCCCCTGCCAAATCCTCATCCGACAAGCCTAGACGGCGCTGGATCCGACCTATGAGTTTCTAGTATATACCCTTGATGACCGAGTCGGTTGCGGTCTCATAGTGGAGGCAGTTATCATGCAGTTGTTGCATCAACTGCACATCTAGGTTCTCCCTCAAGACCTCGTGGGGACCAGGGGCCATGGGCTGCGATATAGGGGCGGGCTGCGGGATGCGGGATCCAGACGCGGTCGACGATAGGCGGGAGGAACTTCCAGCCACTCTAGCGCTTCGGATAGAGGCCTGTTGTCCCGGAGGGCGTGGACGCCTAGAGTGTGTAGCAGAGGGCTCTTCGGTTTGCTCGTCGTTGAGGTCGATTGATTGCGGGCCGTTGCCGCTGCTTGATGGGGTACGGACTAAACAAGCCCAACAGCAGTGACGGCCCATCAGCCCAAAGCCCAAGGAAGAGTATGAGTTCGGCATTACCAAAGAGTTCGGCCTCAGCCTACAGCTCGGTAAAAGCCAACCAATCAAGCTCTGCTCTCAAGTCGGCACCAAGCTCTCAGATCGGCAACCAAAGCAGTTCGGTCTCAGTAAGAGTTCGGCCTCAGCCTACAGCTCGGCAAAAGCCAACCAATCAAGCTCTGCTCTTAGGTCGGCATCAAGCTCTACTCTCAGATCGGCAACCAAAGCAGTTCGGTCTCAGTTTTCGACCGAACAAGGAGTTAGTGGACCCATGCAGGATTTCCACGACTTCCAACATACCCACTACCACGTGGCGTCAACTCAGGCCACGATCTTAGGCCATGACCTACACGACCTCCACGACCTAGAGTGATGATGTAAGCCACGATCTTAGTTCAATGTATAAATAGAACTTAGATCTGATAGAAAGGGGTTAGAAGCTCTCTAGAGAAAAATACCATATAGCAAGTCTGTGTTGTAAGCTGTAATTCCAGATCAAGCAATACAAACCTGCCCCCATTTCTCCCCGTGGACGTAGATTTACCTCAGTAAATCGAACCACGTAAAATTCTCTGTGTCGTGATCTGTATTTTCCTGCATTTACTAACATCAACAATTCGCGGAATCATCACTGGCGCCGTCTGTGGGAAGCAGAGAACCAAATTTGTGATAAAGCGAATTTTTGACCATTTTTTCAACCCAAAAAATGCATACCAGATCGCAGAGTACCCGTATTCCTGCCCGTGAGAACCAGGAGGAAGCCAATCCACCCCATAGGTCTGGAAAACAGCCTAGGGATAAATCCACCACCAGTTCTCATGGCGGAGGAACAAGCCGCTCCAAAAGCCGTCACACCGAGTCTTCCCAGCAGCCCGATTTGAACGAGGCTGTCAAGCTGTTTCTGGCTGAAAAGCAGGAGGAATTCTTAACCTTCCTGCAGAGAAGCCAAAGCAGCCGGAGGCGAAAACGGCGGATTCTCCTCTCCCTCCATACGAGACAGTCACTACCGCAGTAGTGTCATGTCTTCCAGAAGAAAGAATCCTCGGTACCGGAATCACAGGAGAACTCCATCTCCTCCATACCGAAGAAATGTCGGGTTCGCCATGTACGGAGCATTGAGGACTCCGTTCTCGGACGATATTACCCGAACTTCCCTACCACAGAACTACCGAACTCCGTCGATAACCTATGACGGACTCGTGGATCCTCATGATTTCTTGGGACGCTATCAATATAACATGGCGAACCAGGGTCTCAACGAGGTCCACATGTGCAAGCTGTTTCCCGAACTGCTTATCGGGAACGCAAGAAGGTGGTTCGATAGCCTCCCCCAAGGCAGCATTAGATCCTACCGAGATCTAATGGATGCTTTCCACAGGAGGTTCTTTCAGAAAGCGGAAGCCCGGATTACTTCGGCTCAGCTGCTTTCTATACGTCAAGGTCGCGACGAAAAGATCAGCGACTTCCTGACGAGATTCCATAAGGAATGCCTACAAGTAGATAATCTCAATGATCTACTTGTCATTTCGGCATTCCAAAATGGAATCCTGCCCGGAGCTCTCTACAGAAAGCTCGTGGAATGCAGTCCGCAAACAGCTCAAGAGATGTGGGACATTGCGGACAAGTTTTCTCGTGCCGATGAGGCAGACCGTCGAAAACGGTCTTTAGACAGCTCATCTAGAGAGACGAAAAGAAGCCCGATCATAGCGATCAGAGGCTTCCTCGCCGAACACCTTCCCCACCAAAGGAGGGATAGCGGTCATCCGAGGTGATCGAAAAAGAGCAAGTGTGTTCGCAGATTGCGCTTAAAAGTGCCGAGCAATCAGTTCGGCACCATCAAGCATAGCAATCACAGCAGCCGGAGTCAGAGGCAGGCGAAATGACCGAAGTCACACCGGAGCCGAACTCAATGGTGTACGGCACTGAAGCCGTGATTCCGGTTTAGATTGGCATACCCAGTCCCCGAACTCAATTTCTCCTCAGAAATGAATGGTGACGGACTGAGAGCCGAACTAGATCTTGCCGAAGAAAGAAGAGAATTGGCCTGCATAAAAGCAGCCAAGTACAAGGAGCAAGTAGCCCGGTATTACAACCAAAGGGTGAAGAAGCTGCAATTTCAAGTGGGAGATCTCGTCTTGAGAAACAACGAAGTAAGCCGAGCAGAAAAGCTGGGCAAACTCGAACCCACATGGGAAGGTCCATATCGGGTGTCAGAAGTCCTCGGCAAAGGGTCTTACAAATTGACTCACGTGTCAAGAGCACAAGTACCCGAACATGGTACGTTTCCAACCTCAAAAAGTTCCATTTGTAAGAGACAGTCCGGTCAATGTGCTTTCTTTGGTTTGCTTGGTCTTTATTTGTCTCTGTGCGTTTGTCTGTGTGTTTTGTCTGTTTCGGTGCGTGTCGTCTCTTACAAATGTTACTGAGGTATCTTGTTCTTCGAAGGCTGATCCCCTTCTTAGAACATATATAAGCCAACGATTGTGAGTCAAAGCTTCTAAAGAGGATACAAGACCACAATTCAGCTTAAACAAGCAGTTCGTCTGAAACGAGCTGCAACAAGCCAACGATTGTGAGTCAAAGCTTCTACAGAGGATACAAGACCACAATTCAGCTTAAACAAGCAGTTCGTCTGAAACGAGCTGCAATAAGCCAACGATTGTGAAGTCCAAGCTTCTAAAGAGGATACAAGACCACAATTCGGCTTAAAAATCAAGCACTTCGTCTGAAACGAACTGCAACGAAAGTCCGATTCTCGCGATAAAACTTGCCTGAATTAGGACAAGGGAAAGTCCGATCCACGCGATAAACCTCGCCGAATTAGGACGACCAAGTTCGGTCAAAGAAGTTTACCTCATAAGACCGAGGACGACCATGTCTAGTCAAAGAGGTTTACTGCATAAGACCACTTCGGTTAACAGGGAAAGTTCGATCCCGGCGACAAAAATCGCCAAATTAGAACACAAACCAAGTCCGGTCAAAGATGTTTATGTCATCAGACCAAAGACGAGTCCGGTCAAAGATGTTTATTTCATCAGACCAAAGACGAGTCCGGTCAAAGATGTCTATGTCATCAGACCAAAGACGAGTCCGGTCAAAGATGTTTATTTCATCAGACCAAAGACGAGTCCGGTCAAAGATGTTTATTTCATCAGACCAAAGACGAGTCCGGTCAAAGATGTTTATTTCATCAGACCCAAGACGAGTCCGGTCAAAGATGTTTATTTCATCAGACCAAAGACGAGTCCGGTCAAAGATGTTTATTTCATCAGACCAAAGACGAGTCCGGTCAAAGATGTTTATTTCATCAGACCCAAGACGAGTCCGGTCAAAGATGTTTATTTCATCAGACCAAAGACGAGTCCGGTCAAAGATGTTTATTTCATCAGACCAAGGACCAAGTCCGGTCAAAGAAGTTTACTTCATAAGACCGAGGACAAGTACGATGAAATTTTTTCGCTAAGCTGTAAATACAGTGTTAGAAGCGAAACAAAATTTCATTTTTCAAATCTTGTTCGGCACACAACTCCGCTACCCTACGAGATGGCGTTACGCTATTACAAAGGACTATTCTACTGTCCAGGGTTGCTAAAGTTGAGCCATCTATTCACAAAATCCTCGTGAAGCTGAGTTCGGGCGTTCCAGGCAGCCGCAGAATAAGCAGGTCGACGAGATGCTCTAATCGACCTGCCACCTCTTCTCTGAGCCCGGGAAGCCCTAGCACCTCGGCGGCGAAGAGTCTCTTCACGAAGCATTTGCCGATCTTGCTCACTCATAACCACAGCTCTTCTGCGAACTTCAGCCCGTCCTTGACTTGACGTCTCCGGTTGTCCCTGAGTTCGTTGCTGACTTGGAGTAGGGTTTTGAGCAAGTGAATCAGAGGTTTGAGCTGGAGTACTAGCATCTGTTGGCGGGAAATGCCGGAGGAATCTCTCATTGAGGGACGCCGGGCAAGAACAATGTTGTACCGAGAAGCCCAGCGCCGCAATGATGTCACGACTTGTTGGCAAGCCGAGCTCTCCAGCGCATTGTTCCTCCGGAGTACATTATATTCCTCCCACAGTTCGTCAACTCGACTCTGAACATCTGATATGGTCATTCCCCCGCGCACACGGATGTAATCCTCGTACGCAGTCCTCTCAGCAATGGTCGTGTTCAGCTCGGCCTCCAGATCATTCTTATCGGACTCTAAGTCCTTATTATCGGCCTCCAGCTTCACTAAACGAGCCAGAAGCTCGTCATTCTTCGTCTGATCGGCTATAGCTCTTTTCTCAGCTTCGTCTAAAGCCGAAGAGTACAGCCGTTTCCAGTGAAGTATCTCCATCTCCTTGAGTACAAAGCAGCTACGTCAGTTCGGCATTTCAGCTTACCGAGCAGGTAGTAAACCACAACAGGAGTAAGAGAGTACGAAAGGCTAAACGAAGACACGCAGAAAAGAAGAATTTTTTCATTCATAAGAAAAAATTTTTTCTATACAAGGAGGGCTTCAAGGCCATTTTACATAAAGGAAGAAACTAAACTAAGAGAAGGGAGACGAAATCATACTTCGCTAGCTTCGTCTCCGCCTTCTCGGTGAGGTTCAGCTTCCTTCTCCTTATCTGCTTCAGCTTCAGCCTCTGCCTCCTTGCTCTCCCCAGCCTGTTCGGCGCCACCGTAGCCGATCTGCTGCGCCTCCTGATCGGCCTGCTTATCACCGGCCTCCAGCTCCAGCGGCTCGGCCTCACCCTCTCCGTTGTAAGTCGAAGCGGGTGAAACGGGTCCCACGGAGGCAAAGATAGCCTCCAGGTTCTCGTCCCGATCAGCTCGACAACTCCGGACTCGGTCTGCAGAAAGCAGGACCGAGGATGAAGCGAGCTCCTCAAGGAGCGGCAGATTCTGAAGCCGAGCTGCTATCTCTCGGCTGTACAGAGGCAGCACGACGTCGGCCCCTGCTCGCCCTTATCGGCAATTAGCCTTACCAGACTACCGACAAAGGCCGAGAACTGGCTGCTCAAAAGAGTTTCTCCGTGTAAACACGGAGAGCCTCCCCTTGGGCAACCACGGCGGCAGCATCACTCCGTTTCGTCTGCTCTCGCTGGATGACGAGCTGGTTTTTGGCAAACTGAGCTTCATCCTGGGCCGAAATCCTAGCAGCTCTGGCTTTCTCAAAGTTTGCCTCGGCCTGCTCGGCCCGGTGACAAGCAGCCGCCAATTTCCTCTGCATCTCAGCATAGTCGTTGGACGCTTTGGAGAGTTCGACGGCGACGAGCTTGAGAGCATTCGTTCCTCTGAAAATGGATAAAGAAAAAGTCAACAGAGGGCACAAAAATACAGGACAGAAGCAAAGCCAAAGAATCAAGAAGACAATTCACCTCGGCAAAGTCCGTGGGCCATAAAAATGGCTCACAGATATGCTCCGAAGGAGGCGCCAAGACCATGTCTTTCTCTGGCGCTCTCGGGGGTTTCTGGGTCTTCCCCTTCCTACTTGCCGAAGTCGACTCCGGCTTCTTTGGACCCGAAGAAGTCTTTTGCCTCTTCGGATTCTTCTCGGCATCAGGCGCCGAGCTGGTAGCCTTCTCTCTCTCCGGCTCCTTGGACTCCGAAGATTTTCGGGTAGCCTTGTTCAGCATGTACACTGCCAAAAAGCAAGAAAGCAAGGTTAGTTTTCTTCGTTAAAGCAGTAGAGCATAAAGATAAAGAGAAATCCTCACCCTCGGCCTCTTCGTCCGAAGACGAGATGTCGAACACGACGTCGCCCTTGACGAGCTCAGACTCCGTGTATTGTTTCCTAACTATGGAATCTTGTTGAGCTCGCCATCGAGCTCGTCCAACGGTTCAGGCCGAGGATGACGATAACGGACTTCGGCCCTCTCCAGGGAAAACTAGGAGCCGCAGTCCTATTATAAAAAAAGAAGCGATTTTGCCATTTCGGCCATTTGGTTTTACAAAAGGCCCTAAAAGGCTGTAAAGGGACCAAGTAAAACCAAGATCCCTTCCTTTTAAACTGGAAAAAATTAAGGATTGCCCTCAGAGACAGATCCTTATCTAGCCTACGCAGTTCGGCAGCAAAAGCCGATAAGTGCCTCCAAGAGTTCGGAGTCACCTGACCTAAAGGGAGTTGAAAAAAATCTAGCAACTCTACAAAGGCAAGGGGAGGGGGAAACGAAGCCCGCATTCTAAGCTGGCTTCGTAGACGGTGGCGTAACCTTCCGGCGGCGAGTCCGCCCTATAAAGGTCGTCAGGAATCGCAACCTTCCCCCCAGGAAAAGAGTATTTTTCGTGAGGGATATCACAGTATCCTTACTCAAGATACTGTGAAAATACTCTACGGTCTTCTCCCCGGATTCTTTCCGGCTAGAAGACCCCCTACCCCCTTCACCACCGCTACCAGACTCAGACGAAGAAGAAGCAGACATGGTCCTTACTCTTTGCAAATCTGAGGAAATTTTTGAAAGCGGAAGAAAATCTTTCACGCAAAAGATAGAGAGTGCAGAAGAAGCCAATAGCAAAGGTGTTCAAACGATGAAGAAGGGAGGTATTTATCAGATTCGGCGAAGATTTCAAAATCGTCACACCGTTTCGAATCCCACCTTTTCAGGATTCAACGGCCGGATTTTACTGTCGCATTTAATGCAGTCACGTGCACGGCACGTCCCCTGACGTCAGCCTCCCCCGTACCTTTATCCAGAATGCCGAAGTGACTCGCTTCGCCGAAGTGATTCACTTCGTCTTTCGGGGGGGTAGTGATGGGGTACGGACTAAACAAGCCCAACAGCAGTGACGGCCCATCAGCCCAAGCCCAAGGAAGAGTATGAGTTCGGCATTACCAAAGAGTTCGGCCTCAGCCTACAGCTCGGTAAAAGCCAACCAATCAAGCTCTGCTCTCAAGTCGGCACCAGCTCTCAGATCGGCAACCAAAGCAGTTCGGTCTCAGTAAAGTTCGGCCTCAGCCTACAGCTCGGCAAAGCCAACCAATCAAGCTCTGCTCTAGGCGGCATCAAGCTCCTATCTCAGATCGGCAACCAAAGCAGTTCGGTCCTCAGTTTTCGACCGAACAAGGAGTTAGTGGACCCTGTCGTCCATGCAGGATTTCCCACGACTCCAAACATCCCCACTACCGAACGTGGCGTCAACTCAGGCATCGATCTTTAGGCCATGACCCGTACACGACCTTCCAACGACCTAGAGTGATGATGTAAGCACGATCTTAGTTCAATGTATAAATAGAACTTAGATCTTTGATAGAAAGGGGTTAGAAGCTCTCTAG